>NC_089794.1:690000-887500 GCF_040412425.1 Macrobrachium rosenbergii
TTATAATACAATTGGAAACAATGTAGTAAAGCATAACTTTTTAAAAGATCCATGAAAAAGATGCACATTTGTTATGTTGATGTTTGTATAATACTGTTAATATGTGAATAGAGTTCAGTATAATGTAGGCTAGGCTACCAGTTTGTTGATGCAGCACACTGCGCCACCAAATCGGCGGCCGGCGGACAAGTTAGCGCAGCGACCGGGAAATTTGAAAATTAGCGCGGAAACATTGGAAATTACTCTAGCCGAAATTTGTGTCAGATTACTGATTGTTCCAGCCTACTGATTGCCGGATTAGTGATGGTCAACCTGTACAATAGGGGTATGTCTACCGGCTCCCCAAGTATTGTTCGATAGTCTTCTAATTAGATTTAATGCTCTTTTACTTTTAGATTTTACATATGTAATGTGGGCTCTCCAGTTCAAATATTAATCCCAAAAATTTTGCTGTTTGGCCAATTGGTATACTATGGTTTCTGATTTTTAATTCTATTTCTTCACCTTTTTTCCACTTTTTATTTTTATAAAACATGACTGCTTGAGTTTTATCTATGGAAAATTTAAAGCCTACAGATGAGGCCCATTCATCTATTTTTACTATGCTTTTATTAACGATTCGTTCTGCATGTTTTATTGGGGATGCTGAATAATATATGGCAAAATCATCCATGTACAGGTTACTTTTAATGCCAAAAGGTAGATTTTTACTGATACCATTAATTGCTAAAGTAAACAGTGTGCCACTATGGACGCTTCTCTGTGGAACACCATTTTCAAGTGGAAATGTTCTAGACAGATCATCATCAATTCTCACCTGAAAATTGCAGTTTGTCAAAAAGTTCTGTATAAACCTAGGTAAATGTCCATAGATGTTGTTGTTTTGTACAGTTTTTAATATAGCGTACCTCCATGTAGTATTGTATGCTTTTTCAATGTTAAAAAAGACAGCTACAGTAATCTGTTTTCGTTCAAAACCTCTATGTACTGTATATGGTCTTCTAAGTTACAGAGAGAATCCAATGTAGATCTGTTATACTGTGACCCAAACTGAGTGGGGGTTAAAATTTTATTTTCTTGAATGTGCCATGTTAGTCGAGCATTTACCAATTTCTCTAACAATTTGCATAAGCAGCTTGTTAAAGAAATTGGTCTGCAATTACAGTAATACCTCGAACTTGCACGATTCAAGTTGCACAAATTCACAGACACATGAATTTTTCATTGGAACCTAACTAATGTCATACATGAGTTTTTCACAGACACGCGAACATTTGCGAACACTGAGAAACCCAGTAAAAGTGTTTGTTTTATTTTTTTATGTAATTTATACAAACACTTTAATTTTTTTTATGTAATTTATGTTTTCAAGCTTTTATGTGTAAATTAAATAACATTAAATATTATTAAAAGTAATAATTTCTCTCTCTCTCTCTCTCTCTCTCTTTCTCTCTATCTCTTCCTCTCTTTTAGTGAGATGAATTTTTATGGTACATGTATACAGGTATGTTTATTTGTATGATAAACTTTTTACCTAATAATAAGTAATAATTTTCAAATAATAATAATTAATAATAATAATAATAATAATAATAATAATAAATAATAATAATAATAATAATAATAATAATAAAACTGTAATTACAAAATTCGTATTACTTTGAACAAACAAATTCTTCCCTCATCTTTTGTAAGAAGGAGGTGAAGGCAAACACTGTCAGACATGTCATTTAACTTGACACGGAGGGGAGTGTTGCTAATCAGTGGTCAGATCTCTCTCTCTCTCTCTCTCTCTCTCTCTCTCTCTCTCTCTCTCTCTCTCTCAGTTAACCAACCAACCTACGTATTACAGCACTGTTTCTCTGTATGTCTTTAACTGTACATTATATAATTTTGAATTGATCTAATTTTACCTGTACCATTTACAAACTGTAAATGCGCCATTCTAAAACATAGAGACATAGAGCATTTCAGAACAAAGAGAAAGTGACAGAATAAAGGATTTTTTACAAACAGGTTGAGAAGACTTCTAAAAATAGATTGGCAGAATGGGGGAGAGAGTCACACCATTTATTTCTTTTAAGGGTAATGTATTAAGCTAACTTTTAAATGAAAATACAGTAACTTTAATTTCATTTAATAGTTAGTTTAATACTGAATTTCCATCTTTTGATATCTAACGTAAGAATAACTTTCTCTCTCTCTCTCTCTCTCTCCGTAATAATTCATAGGTTGATATTTCAAGTAAGGACAATATCTCTCTCTCTCTCTCTCTCTCTCTCTCTCTCTCTCCGTAATAATTGATAAATAATTTCACTCTCTTAAGTAAGGACAACACTTATCTCTCTCTCTCTCTCTCTCTCTCTCTCTCTCTCTCTCTCTCTCTCTCTCTGTCGTTCACAGTTACAGCTCACATATTTTTACAACTTATTAATTCTCTGTACAGTGTAAAACACTGTTTATTCATGAAAAAGCATTTCAGAACAAAGAGAAAGAGACGCAGAATAAAGTTGTTAAAAAGAAGATGAGACGATTCTAAAAATAGATTGGTTGAGAGAGAGAGAGAGAGAGAGAGAGAGAGAGAGAGAGAGAGAGAGAGAGAGAGAGAGAGAGAGAGAGAGAGCTTCCTAATCTCAGTTTTTATGTCAACCATTTATTTCTCTTTTTTAAGGGTAATGTATTAAGCTAACTTTTAAATGAAATTACAGTAACTTTAATTTCATTTAAAAGTTAATAATTTGGGAGCATGATTAGGGTCATATTTAGTGTTTAAACTTTAGAAATAAGCATTTATTAGCCTTTTAAGAGACCATGCCAAACTTACTCGAAAATTCACCCTGCGCGAGGGTTTCTGGAACCTAACCTCGCATAAGTTCGGAGTATGACTGTATTTACGTTACTGGGATCCTTTCCAGGTTTGGGGATAGGAATTATTATAGCTTTATGCCATTCATCTGGAAATAAATTTCGAAGCCATAAATGATTATAAAACTCTAATAAGTATGACTTTGCCAAAGGTGCTAAGTGGCAGATCATCTCAAAACAAATATTGTCACCTCCAGGAGCAGATTTATTGCTGTTCGAGAGAGCACATTCCAACTCTGACATACTAAATTTTCTATTATAATATATATCTTCTATTGTTTCTAAATTTATTGTTATTAATTCTATTTTATTTTTTTTTGTGCGGAAGTGTTCATCTAAATTCTTATCACTACTTACATTTGCTAAATTTTCTCCCATTATATTACTTGAATCAAGTGTTCTTTTCCCATCTTTTAATATGGCATGTCTAGGTGGTTTAACATGGGTACCATTTATTTTCCTGAATTTTTCCCACATTTTTTGTATGGGAGTATTATATTAGAGAGATCTGGTGCGTATTTCCTTCACGAAATGATTCTTCCTTGAATTACTTCTTTTTAAATTTGCAGATATTTTGTTGTATACAGGTTTTAATGTATCAATTTCTAGTAATAATACAGTCATTTTTAGTGAAATCAACAAGAAATTTATTAGTTTCATTATGGTCACTTAAATGTTCAAATTGTGGGATATTTCTAGTGTGCATTTCATATGACTCACAATCTGCTTTATAAATGTTATAGTGAGGGACATGTTTTGCAGGATTATTTTGCAATAAGGAAATTAATATTGGGAAATGATCACTGGTGTGCAAGTCATCAACTGTACTCCAATCCAATCTGTCAACTAAACTTGTTGTACACAAAGTTAAGTCTACTGAGGAAAATGTTCCATGTGCTTTTTGAAAAATATGTGCTAATTTCGTCTTCATATATACAGCACATGTCGTTGGAATCCATGAACTCTTCAATTTTACTACCTGTTCTATTTGAATTTGTACAATGACAGTCCCATATTGGGTTGTGAGCATTAAAATCGCCTACTATTAATGTAGGTTCCCTGGTATTGTTAAGTAAATCTTCAAGTTTACCAATGTCGCAACTTTTATTAGGTTGGTTATATAAGTTATAAATTATGTAATTATCGTTTTTTATTCGTATTTTAATACTTGATATTTGCAAGTCAGTAAAATTTACAGGTACTCTGTCATAACACACTTTGTTGTGTACATATACAGCAGTACCTAAATTTCCTTCTATTCTCTAGATGTAGATACAAAGTATATTTACCTATTGTTGATATTGTTTTGTTGACATGCTGCAAACATAATATCATTGGTTCATATTCTTTTAATAACCGTTGTACTTCTCCTAGGTGTAATCTGGTCTGTAGACCATTTACGTTCCACTGTATAATATAACTATTGAAAATATTTTTTTATAGCGGTCGAGTTTTACTCTCTTTTTTTGTATTGTCACTTTGGATTTTTCCTACTACTTTACTCACGACATTCATTTGTTTTTCCTTATAATATATTAAGTGCTCAATGCACATGCACCCTTTTTCATGGTTACTCAAATCTGTGGTTTCTTTTTTTCTATATTTCATAAAGTTTCTAATGTTTGTTAAACCATCTTTTGTTATGTTTTTTTATTGTTGCACAATGCAATGAAACAATCATTACATCCACAAGAGTTGTCATGTGTATTTCTTTCTTTATTTGTTCTCGTTGTACCAATTATTGTTGATGGAGTAATCTCTTCTCCTTTGACATATTCATTATCGTCTAAGCAGGGCCGGATTAAGTTGGTGGGAGGCCTGGGGCCCACTCTGGTGGGAGGCTCCCTTTCCAACTCCTATTGCATACACTACAAACTATAGTCTAATTAATCTAGTAGCCAAAATACAGTAATACTAATATATTTCTGGGCTTGCCCTGTGTCACCCAGTGAAATAGTCCATTAGCACTGATTTCTAGGTACAGGCGGTCCCCGGTTTCTGATACTTGTCGAACTTTCGAAAATCGTCGTAAGCGGAACATCGTCGAAAATCGTCAAAAATCATAAGAAAACCTTACTTTTAATGCTCTGGGTGCATTGAAAACGATGTAAACTGCATTATTATTGAGTTTTACATCAAAAAACCTTCAAATTATGATTATTCTGCCATTTTGGGGCCATATTTCTTCCGTCGGATCGGCATTTGATGACGCGTCGTAACTCGAACATCGTCGTAAGCCAGGAAATAATTTCTGATGAATATATTTGAAAAGCGTCGTAACCTCGGATCGTCAGAAGCCGGAACCGTCGTAAACCGGGGACTGCCTGTATAAGTATTCCTAAGTATACCAGAGAAAAAGCTAACCATAATGCCAGGTTCGACCCTGGATTGAACGCCATTAGATGGTGTCGGTATACGCAAGGGGTGAGTGGTTGCCACTACCACAGGTCTCCGACCTTATAGATTTCTCCAATCTCAAAACCCCGAAAAGTGAGGGGCCGCTCTAAACCTCATCCTCCGCACCCAGCCAACCACCACCCCGGCCGCCATCTTATAAACATTCCAATTTAGCACGCCTTTCTGAACACACCGTGTTTTTCCTTGGTGTTGTGTTTTTGGTTTTTTGCTGATTACGACATGTCTTCCCACCCAGAATTCCCACCATCTAAGTTGAGTACCATTTCCTTTTGGTTTTTTATTACAGAGGCATATTATTTGACTGTTCGTATATTGTTTACCAGGTAAATAGTGCTACGCAGCCGAGCATGGGCTGTGTCTGCCTCTGCCATGCTTGACCCTCAGTCTTCACATATTATTAGCAGGAAGTTTCTGCTAGTTTTTATCCATGCTCCATTCCATTTGGAGCCTTATTTGTAAAAATTACCATTTTGCTGGTAGGAAGCTAGGGAGCCCGTATCTTACTGATCTAGGCTAGGGATGGAGGTATTCCCCTCCCTTTTTCTGATCATAAATTTCTCCCTTTTCCCCTGGTTTCCTTCCTCCACCATCGAGTTGGTACCTTCTCGATGGTGGTATTGTTATGCTCATGATCATAACTGATGTGTACAAGGATGGATGACATGTCTATTCTTGGATTAGTTTTATATGGGATTCGGCGTCAGAGGCGGCCATCTTGGGTATCCCCACTTCCCGCATAACGGTTGTTGTTTGGCCCTCTCTGCCGCTGAGTCATTTATGTATTTATAAGTATATATTTTTAAGTATATATGATTTTAAACTTCTCACATCGAATGGTCCACTTTTTTATGTTAGTACTCTTGACGTCAGGTAGTTTTATTCGATTAGGTATATCCTAGCCTAGCCTACTCGACCATACCGTAATCGGTTTCGGAGAGTTAGGCTGGACAGGATAGGCGCTTTTACACGATGCTCTTGCTACCTAGCTCACCTGACCAGGCCGTTTTGAGGTTTTGGAGGGAGATGTTAGGTTTGTGAGGGAGTTCCTAGTTCTCTCTTGGCCCACCTGACCAGGCCGTTAGGTTTTGGAAGGTGAGGTTAGGCTAGTGAGGGAGTTGCTCTTCCCCATTAGCCCACCTGACCAGGCCGTGAGGTTTTGGAGGGTGAGGTTAGAATAGTGAAGGGTCTCCTCAGTTCATAGTCTTCCACCTGACCAGGCTGTCAGTTTTGGAGGGTGTGGCTAGGCTATGCGAGGTTCCTCTTCCCCCCGCCCCTCACCTGTAGCGCTCATTCTGGCCTTCCTGACCAAGCCAAAAAGTTTTGGTTTTGGAGGGTAGGCTGGGATCGAAGGTTGCACAGGTTATTTCGTGTATGTAGCCTAGTCCCTCTTTACCTGATCAGTTAGCTTTTGGCGAGTGACCTAGGCATCTTCCTAGCAGAGGGAAACCGATCGCTTGCGTTCGGCACCCCGTGGGGAGTTTTCATTCGGCTTCCAGAGGGTGCTACCCACCTGTCTGGTCGCCGTTCATTTGGTTTCGCCACTCTGCTACCTTTCCCTTATCGGGCGGTGTTTCGTTTGCTCGCTTTCCACAGTGTTAGCTGGAGCGTCGAACACTGTCCCAGGGATGCAATCATGAGTTCCGCTATGTTCAGTCTCCGCCAGGTTAGTCGGATCTTTCGTTGTTATCGTCCATGTTACCACTCCAGTGGGTATGGTTTTGGTTAGTCGGCGCTCTCCACTATGTGGTTCCCGCCTGGGCAATTGAGAGTTGGGTCATATGCAAACACTCCTTTCCGCCACTTTACGCTGTTTCCATAACATGTGACATAACGAGTTTTCGTGGCAAATCACGGCGAAGTACCATAGCGCCAGACTATCTTAGAGTACTTATGTTTACATAATTAGTAGTTGGCCATTCTGTAGCATAACCTATGTTTATTATTCTGTACTACCGGATTCAATTCCGGCGGGTTTTACCTGATGACACGCATGTTTCATCACCCATAAATCTGTGTATTAGTCTTGTACTACCGGATTCAATTCTGGCGGGTTTTGCCTGATGACACGCATGTTTCATCACCCATAATCTATGTTAAGGTAGCCTATTACCGCCGGACCTACTCCGGCAGGCCTTGCCTTGACGTTACTCATGTACCGCCATTCCACTTACAGATGGTACGCTGCCAGGAGCCAAGGTGCACAGCGGTTCTCCAACAACCCTGTGGACACGAGGTGTGCCGGTCGCATTCCAGCTGCTCGGTCCACGTTGGGGACCTGGTCGTTTGGCACCCGGATGGCTGTGAAGTCTGCTACGCTCTGTACGAGCTAGTGGTGGATGAGTCGGTAAGTTTTAAGAGACCACTAACCTTTAGTCTCTTTTTGACTTTAATGACTTATATAGACATATACGGGTAATTGGAGAATATTCTCAGTAAATCCTGCCCTTTCTTACAGTCTGACCGAATCATCCGTGACTCTTCGCTGTCGACCCTGAAGATCTGGGTTGGCGGATTTGGGAGGAACGTTGCGTCTGGCAAACCTTACGTCCTGTCGGAGGAGATTTGCAATCTCCTCTACCCCGGAGCCCGGATCTCTGCTGCAGTCCCGGCGGAATTGGCCGCCCCTATCATCGAGAGGATCCGGGAAGAGACGCAACCCTCCCAAGATGACAATCTGTGCGGAGAGGTGGCGGAAGAGGTGGCAGCCATCAACATCCACCTCGAGCCGAAGAGCGTGGACTTGGACCACCAGGTAGAAGGTAAGGTGGTAAGTGAGGCAGGGGGAGAGAGTTTTGGTAGTCCCCTTCTTCTTCTTCTTCTTCTTCTTCTTCTTCTTCTTCTTCTTCTTCTTCTTCTTCTTCTTCTTCTTCTTCTTCTTCTTCTTCTTCTTCTTCTTCTTCTTCTTCTTCTTCTTCTTCTTCTTCTTCTTCTTCTTCTTCTTCTTCTTCTTCTTCTTCTTCTTCTTCTTCTTCTTCTTCTTCTTCTTCTTCTTCTTCTTCTTCTTCTTCTTCTTCTTCTTCTTCTTCTTCTTCTTCTTCTTCTTCTTCTTCTTCTTCTTCTTCTTCTTCTTCTTCTTCTTCTTCTTCTTCTTCTTCTTCTTTCTTCTTCTTCTTCTTCTTCTTCTTCTTCTTCTTCTTCTTCTTCTTCTTCTTCTTTTTCTTCTTGTCCTTCTTCTTCTTCGTCTTCTTCTTCTTCTTCTTCTTCTTCTTCTTCTTCTTCTCTTCTTCTTCTTCTTCTTCTTCTTCTAAGGGTTTCCCAAACCAGCTATCCTTGAGGACAGATCTAGGTCTGTTGTCCCCAAGGTGAAATCCTTGAAAAAGAAGGACTTATCAAAGTCCTCTAGACCTCAAAGGTCTAATCCGCCAGCTCCCTTAAGGTCGTCACTGGCTCTTAAACCAGTGGCGTCCTCTAGTAAGGCTACTCCCCTGTCCAAAGGGTCGAGATCCAGGGTGTCCAAGGCTAAACCTCCACAGCCTAACTTTGACCCTGAGGCCTTTGCCGAACTTCTGATGCAGAAGTTAGACTCTAGGGTTGAAGCTAGGATTCAAGACCTTTCTTCCCAGCTTGCTTCAAGCTTGGAGACCTCTGGTCAGTCAGTGCTGTCATTGGCACAAAGGATGCAGACCCAGGAAAGCTTGCTCTCCGGATTTATCCAATCCGGAGCAGTACAGCAGTCTCATGTTGTTCCGGATGCCTCCAGACTGCCCCCCTTTGATGAGGGGAACCCGTGGTGGCTGGCTCTTCACGCCCCCCTGCATAATGATACCCTGACCATCGAGGGCTTGGGCACTCGTCGTCTGGAAGAACTGGAGTTCTTTCCACCCGACCTGGTGCCTCCCTACCCAGGCTATGCCAGGCTAACAGAGGAAGCCTGGATTAGATCAGACAAGGTCCCGAAGGAAACAGTTATCTTTCCCAGGGACCAAGCCCACTCCGCCCTGATGCGCGCTCTCATTGACTGGGAGTGCGAGAATACAAAGCTTACTCCCTTTAAAGGGAGTTTTACGATGTTCTAGGTAGGTGACTCCATCCCTACCCCCTGCACAACTAAGGTCGCAGTATTGACTAGTCAGGCGGGAATAGAGGGCAAACCACTGCCTCAACTCTGGGAGACAGATCCCACCTCCCGTCTTTTCCCCGGGGATTCGGAATATTGGTCGGGAGCTCCGGCTACGTTCACGGTGGGTAAACTCGACCCCGAGTGTGCCTCCACCTTGTTCCTTACCAAGATTCCAGAGGCCCTTCTGAAGGCGGAGTTTGAGGCTAAGTGCAGGTTGAGTCGCTCCCTGCATTCCATCACCATTGCAGAGGTAACAGCGTTAACTTACGCTGACGAACCTCTGTTCCAGGTCCTGACGAAATCACTGTTAGCGTCATTTCAATCGGACCTTTATGACTTTGTAGTGGCGAGACAAAACTGCCGGAAGCATATCTTCATGAGCGCCACTATCAGACATGAGCCCAATAGACTCATGAAGAGTTCTATCTGGGGACCTAACATCTTCCCTGAGGATGAGGTCAATAATGTTCTGGCGGAGGCAACCAGAGCAAATCAAAGTCTTTGCTCCCGCTGGGATCTCCCTTTTAAAAGGAAATCCACCAAGGCCTCCGGACCTAAATCCAGGGAAAGGAAGAGGTTCAGGAGATATAGGAAACCCCAGGCTCAAACTATGCTTCAAGCTGTACCGGTCTCTCAGATCGGACAGCCTTCGACATCCAAAGCTCAGCCTCAGCAGCAGTTCGTACTGATGCAGCCGGCTCAGCAAACCCCTGCTCCGCCAGCCTTCATAGCTTCCCCAGCCTTCAACGCTTCGTTTGAAAGCCAAGGGGCGTTTTGAGGCTACAACAGGCATGCGAGGGGGAGCAGAGCCAGAGCCGCCTACAGAGGTAGGACTGCAACTAGACCTCTCTCCCGTGGAAGAGGAGGTCGAGGTGGCAGAGGAAGTAAGTCCTCTTCCATTCACTGAGTCTCCTCAGGTAGGCGGGAGGTTATATCTCTTCCGGGACCGTTGGACCTTCAGTCCATGGGCCCACAGTATAGTTTCAAAAGGTCTGGGATGGAGCTGGAGCAGAGGGCCTCCTCCGCCAGTCAAATTCCATCAACCTCCATCCAAAGACTTACTGGACTTTGTAAAAGACCTTCTTCAAAAGAAGGCAATAAAGAAAGTGAGACACCTGAAATTTCAAGGCCGTCTGTTCAGTGTCCCAAAGAAAGACTCAATCCAGCAAAGAGTAATTCTAGACTTGTCTCGTCTCAACTTATACATTCACTGCGACAAGTTTCGCATGCTTACAATCTCGCAGGTGCAAACCCTACTTCCCCGTGGGGCCGTCACCACCTCTATAGATCTTTCAGACGCATATTATCACATCCCGATTGCGAGAAACTTCTCCCCTTACCTAGGGTTCAGACTAGAGAAACAAGCATACTCGTTCAGAGTCATGCCATTCGGGCTCAACATAGCGCCCAGAATATTTACCAAACTGGCGGAGACAGTAGTTCAAGAACTACGGGCTCAAGGGATTATGCTGGCCGCATACCTAGACGATTGGATAATATGGGCATCCAACGCCAAGGAATGTCAAAAAGCAACAACCACAGTAATCAACTTCCAAATAAACAGGAAGAAATCCCATCTGGTTCCGGCTGCTCAATTTCAGTGGTTAGGAATCCAATGGGACCTAAACACACACAAACGGTCACTCTCGCCAGCCAAGAGGAGGGAAATAGCCAAAGCTACCAGGCAGTTCCTCAAAAACAAAATAGCCTCTCGTCGTACCCAGGAAAGAGTACTAGGCTCTCTTCAGTTCGATTCAGTAACAGACTTGTTACTAAAAGCCAGACTGAAGGATATAAACAGGGTATGGCGGAAACAAGCCAACAGCAGAAACAGGGACAAGGTGTCTCTAATTCCGCTGGTATTGAGGAAAAGGCTTCGACCATGGTCGACAGTCAAGAGTTTGGCAAGGTCAGTGCCTCTTCAATTTCCCCCTCCATCGCTAGTGATCCATACGGATGCTTCCCTAAGCGGATGGAGAGGATACTCCCAATACAAGAAAATTCAAGGAACATGGTCTACAGTATTCCGCCAGTTCCTTATCAACATTCTAGAGGCAATGGCAGTATTTCTAACATTAAAGAAACTACGTCCAGCCAGACAGATTCACATCAGACTGGTGCTGGACAGTGCAGTATACATTGCCTAAACAGAGGGGGCTCCAAGTCGAGCCATATCAATCATGTAATGATTGCAAATTTCTCTCTGGCAAGGAAACATCTTTGGCACCTGTCAGCTACCCACCTGGCAGGTGTTCGAAATGTCATTGCAGATTCACTATCCAGGACAACTCCGCTGGAGTCGGAATGGTCCTTAGACAAGACATCGTTCGAGTGGATTTGTCTTCAGGTACCGGGTCTCCAGATAGACCTGTTTGCCACAGAGAGCAACCACAATCTCCCGTGTTACGTTGCTCCCAATCTAGACCCTCTAGCTCATTCCACAGATGCGATGTCAATCGACTGGAACAGATGGCAAAGGATCTATCTGTTTCCACCAATAAATCTATTGATGAAAGTTTTACACAAACTCAGATCATTCAAAGGTCAAGTAGCACTTGTGGCACCCAATTGGCTGAAGAGCAATTGGTTTCCTCTTCTACTGGAGTTGAAACTCAGGCACAAACAGATCCCCAATCCAAGATTGACACAAGTAGTGCAAACTCGGACTGTGTCAGCTTCCTCAAGAATTCTGAGTGCCCTAGCTTTATGGACTTCATGAAGTTTGCAGCTCAGAAAACGCTAACATTGACCCTCTCAATACACTGTTCATAGAATCAGATAAGAGGGAATCTACACTTAGACAATATGACTCAGCAGTTAAAAGTTAGCATTATTTCTAAGGGAATCTGAAGCTCAGAAAATGACCACGAATCTAGCAATCTCTTTCTTCAGATCATTATTTGAGAAAGGACTGGCCACTAGTACTATTACTACAACAAAATCTGCTTTAAGAAAAATATTTTTACATGGCTTTAATATTAACCTTACAGACTCATATTTTTCGTCAATTCCTAAAGCATGTGCTCGTCTTAGACCAGCAATCCATCCACACATGGTTTCCTGGTTCTTAAATGACGTACTTAAATTGGCATCAGACACTGATAACGAATTATGTACATACCCGAGCCTGTTAAGGAAGACACTATTTTTAGTAAGTCTAGCCTCAGGGGCTAGAATTTCTGAACTGTCTGCTCTTTCTAGAGAACCGAATCATGTTGATTTCCTCCCGTCAGGAGAAGTTCTGTTGTCTCCGGATCTCAGATTTCTAGCAAAGAATGAGGATCCACAAAATAAATGGTCTCCTTGGAAGGTTATTCCCCTTCCACAGGATCTATCTTTATGTCCAGTTAACACTTTAAAAGCTTATTTAAATAGAACTTCTAAAAGAACTTCAGGCCCTCTTTTTGTTAGGGAAGGTGGGGGTACCATTTCCTTAAAGGCCATCAGGCAACAAATTCTTTATTTCATTAAACAGACTAACCCGGATTCAGTACCTCGAGTACATGATATTCGGTCGGTAGCCACCTCAGCTAATTATTTTCATAATATGAATTTTGATGACCTTAAAAAGTATACGGGCTGGAAATCACCAACAGTATTTAAGCGCCACTATCTTAAGTCCCTAGAGGCTCTTAAATATTCCACTGTAGCTGCAGGAAGTATTGTTCCTCCTGGTCCAGCTCAAGACTAGTATATTTAACTCTTGTTTATCCTTATTGTAATGTAATTCTTAATTAAATTACCTATTGGTATATTCTCTCGCCTACCTGCCTCGCTTGCTTGCCCTGCTTTCTAGCCTTTTAGGTCAGGTCTGCTTCTCAGCCAGATTCCTGCCTGTAACATTGATATCCTATGAGCCTTATAGTTTTTTAATTATATTTTGAACTTTATAATTTGGGGTTATTAAAACTCAGTATTGTTCTCTTAGTTTTATTTAGCTCCATTAAGGTAATCTTTTAGATGGTACCACCAAGCTATTGTATGGCTGATTCTCTGTTACTATTTCACTGGGTGACACAGGTCGAGCCCAGAAAGGGATTTTGACAACGGAAAAATCTATTTCTGGGGAAGACCTGTGTCACCCAGTGACCCATCCCTATACTTCCTTTCCCACCCGGATAGCATACCAAGCTTGGAGGGTGCTAATTTTGGGATGAAGATGGCGGCTGGAGTGGTAGGTGGCAGCAAGCGGAAGATAGTAGTAGGTAGAACGGCTCACCCATTTTGGGGCTTTGAGAATGGAGAGATCTGTTGGGCAAAGCATCTGTGATAGTGGCTACCACTCACCCCTTAGTGCATACCGACACCATTGTGGTGATCGATCTAGGGGTAGTAACCCTGGCATTATGGATAGCTTTTTTCTCTGGTATATTTAGCAATATTTACACCTAGAAATGTGTGCTATTGGAACCATTTCACTGGGTGACACAGGTCTTCCCCCAGAAATAGATTTTTCCGTTGTCAAAATCCCTTTTTTAGTCTGGGAGCCGCGAGAGCCTCATGCGGTTACATCTGCCTTAGGCAGCGCCCCGGCTAAATCCCTTATCAGAGAACTTACAGCACAGGGTTGGCACGTATTCATTCCGGTTAACGGAAGCTTGTCACTATTGTGATAGGATATCAGGTCTCGGGGGGTCTGCACTTTGACCCCCTATCCGCCGCATTGATGAATCAATTCATGGCTAAACATCTCCACTGGTTACACCTTTCCATTTGCGCTTCTGTGGCTAGTTCGAATGAATCGGGTCAAAACGCGACTACGCATCAACTGCGCCATGCGCATGTTGCCAACCCAATGTAGGAATAGCGCGCCTCCTAAAGGTTATACTCTCTGCAAATGAAGGGGTGGGCATAACCCAATATACTTAATACTAACTGGGAGGGTCTGAGGCTCTCACGGCTCCCAGACTAAAAATAGGGTTTTCATTTCCCTTCGGGTTCAAACCCTGTTTTTTAGTCAAAGGGAGCCACGAGAGCCTCATGCAGGTGTACCAGAGAACATTTTAAAGAGGCTTTTGTATATTTATAAAGCCGTCAAACATCATTTGACAGGGAGGATGGACTTTTAGCCACTATCCCTAACCAAAAAAGCTTTTTCGCTTCCCTTGGGTTCAAACCAAAATCTAAAATCCTTTCCCTTCTGGCTGTAACAGCCCACCCTTTAAGCTGTCTCCGAAGAGACTGTGTATTAGTGAAGAGCAAAGAAATAGACTATAATAGGAAAAAATAACCTACCGGTTTTAAAACACTCACTCACTTTAAAGGAAGAGTTCCTCTTGCCAGCCAATTCACCTTCCGGGCATCCTTATCTCTTGCCTACGACTTTGCCGAGGGATAAGCACGCAGTCTGGACACCTCATATTTGTTTAACATAGTGTTTGACAAACACTCCATGCCCAGACCACCCGGTGTACTTGGATACGTCCTCCATACTAAAGTTACCGAAAAAGGCAAGTGAGGCTGCGTACTTACGGAGGTCATGTAACTTTGGGTCTGATCCTGGGCATAGATCTACAATTAACTTACAAATGCTGGTTCTGAGGCTTTCTAGGCAAAGTGGGGTGCTTTCGTTTGGTACCAAAAAGAGGGGCCCTTGCGTGATATGGTTGGTGTGATCAAGGTACTTTTTCACTGTGGCCACTGGACACAGCTTCGGATTAGAGGGCAAAGAAGGGATACCTATGGGTTTCCGTCTATGAAACGGATTCTCATTTTTAGCTAAAAATTCTCTGAATGAAAAGGTTACTTTATTCTTTCTGGAAGAACAAAACTGATCTCTTTTTAGCGCATGGATCTCTGCTGATCTGGCTCCCATCGCCAGGCCCACTAAAAACGTTTTTTCTAACAAAAATTTCATATTATTGTCTGAACGTCTGTTCAAAGCAGCTAGGTCTATGTCTAGATCCCATGATAATTCACATGGTTGTTCACTCGGCCTGCGGAGAACCATTGATTTCATCATTATTTCAAATTTCTGAATGCACCTCTACTCCGAATCCATACCTTAAAGGAACCGCAAGGGTCGCCTTGTGATTTTTAATAGTGGAGGAAGCCAACTTTTTTACGTCAAATAAAAACACAAAGAACTCCCCCACGAAGTTATTATCGATGGTAGTTGGTTTACGGTCCCTAACAAATGAGACAAATTTGTTCCACACTGAGGAGTTGTACTACTTTCATTAATAAATTCGTTGGGGGAAACAGATAAATGTTCCCCAGCAGGTTCCAGTCCAGTGAAAGTGCGTCTCTGGCCACTGCTCGAAGGTCGTGATAGGGGGTGACAAAATTCGGTAATTTGTGATTGTCGCGTGTTGCGAATAGATCTACCTGAAGATATGGGTGATCTTGGAGGATCCCACTGAATGACCCGCTGTCCAATTCCCACTCCCCTTCCTGGACTTTGAATCTGGAGAGGGAGTCCGCTAGGACATTCTGAGCTCCCGCAAGGTGGGATGCTGACAGAGTCCTTTTCTTCACCTGAGCTAATCTCATGATCCCCAGCACTATATGATTCAATGGCTTTGACCTTGATCCCCCATGCTTCAAGCATGGCACCACTGGCTTGTTGTCTATGAACAACTGAATGTGAGATCCCCTCTTGGGTTTCAGTCCCTTGAGTGACAGGAGCACTGCCATCATTTCTTTGATATTGATATGGCAAGATTTGAGGGCTCCCGACCACTTCCCGGACACTTTGTTTTGATCCGAGTGTCCCCCCCCATCCGTCCTTCGCTGAAACATCCGTATGAATGGCCACTGAGACTGGTTTCGGGACTAGCCGGACTGAAGATTTCAGGGCCTGATTCGATGCCCATGGTTTGAGCATTGTCTTGCACCTCCTTTTCATCAGGACCTTGTGGTCTCTGAATGATTTGTTTGCCTTTAAAATGAGAATCCGGTTCAAATCCTTCAAAGTCGTTTTCAAGACTGGATCTACTATTGATGCGAATAGGAGTTTGCCCTGCAGCACTTCTAGGTTCCTTCTGGAAAAACTCTTGGCTTTTCTGAACCTCTTTACCTGATCTACTACTGACCTCCTGGAGGTCTCTGGTAGGGCTAGCTTTCCGCTTTCTAGACACCATTGTAGGCCTAGCCGTCTGAACTTATTTTCTGGCTTCATCCGTGACTTTTCCCAGTTGATTAGGAACCCAAAGTCCTGCAAGGTCTGAACCACTATTTGGGACGCTTCTAGACACTCTTCTATCGATTCCGCCCAGATCAGCCAATCGTTCGCCATGACATTCACCCCTGTAGTCTTAGTTGTTTCTAAGATCACTTTGGTCAATTTCTGAACACTCTGGGGGCTACATTGAACCAGAATGGCATCACTTTGAATCTGTACGACTGGCGACCTAGACGGAATCCTAGATACTGGCGAAAATGAGGTTGGATTGGAATGTGCCAATATGTCGTCTTTCAAGTCGATAGAAGAGTGTAGCTGTCCTTTGGCAAGGTATGTCTTATCTGATCTATCGTCAGCATTTTGAATTTGGGACAGTTTATTGCTTTGTTGAGGACAGAGAGGTCCAGAATGACTCTCCTTTCCTGAAAGTCCCTCTTTGGAACACTGAAAGCCTCCCCTGGAACCTGATAAAGTGGCATTTCTCTATTAGTGTCCTTTATTAGCATTTTGTTCACAAATAGGATCGACTCTTTTGTGCTGCGCTGATGAAAGTATTTGTTGCGGAAGGGGCCCTTCCAATCCCAGCGCAGACCTTTTGATACCACTTGATAGGCCCAAGGGGACACTTTCCCTTGGCTTCCTGGAACCTCTTCAATCTGCCCCCAACCTGAAATGTCTTATTGGTTGAATTGACCTCTACCACCACCTCGTCTTCCCCTGTTACCTTTCTTCCCTCGAAGGGATCCGCCTCTTCCACGACCGCCTCGAGCCTCCTGGAACTGCCTAAATTGGGATTGTTGAGATGGCAGTGCACTGCTGCCCTTCAAGGATGGCTGAGAATGCGGCATAGGGGTGTTTCTGGGAAGAGGACCTTGTCCTGGGTCTCACACAGGAAGAGCTGGTGCTTTAAAAGCCTTCTTATATTGTTGCTGCTTCCTGCGTTAAATTTACCCCCCTTGGGTCTGCTTCCGGGTCATATCCTAGTAACTCCTCAAATTTGATACCTCAGTGGGTAGCAATATTATTCAGCTTGGTTACTAGGTCCCTAGGGAAGAGGTCACTACACATAGGGGAGGCGAAGAGGAGCTCCTTTACTGGCAGAGACTTCTGGTCAGCGAATTTTAGGGCTTGACATCTAAGTTTTAAATTGGACGCCGCCCAAGCCTCCAGAAAGTGAATGAAGATTGGACCCATGTTCCGAATTTGTAACCTTGGGAGCACTGAATCTCTTTGCTGGTCACAGCGGTATGCCTGAGATTTCATTAACGTCAAGGTTGTAATGCAGGACATTAATAGTTTCCTCGCCTCGAACTCCTGAACACACAGGGTGTGGGCAAGGTAAGGAGTGTCCGCAAAAAAGCATGAACGGGCATGGTTTGCTAGAAATTTGCCTTTCTTCATCACTTCTGTGAAGCCTGCTAATGGTTTTGTTAGATCGTCCATGGGATCTAGCAGAACTGTTCCAAAGTCCTGGAGTTCCTTTAAAGAGAACTTCGTCCCATGGGCGGCTGACTCTACCCTGTTCTTTTCCCAAGATTTGAACAGTTTATTGGTGATAGATGGGAACTTCTAACCAACTGGTACTTTCCAGGCGGGAAGGTTCCTAGCAAGAACCTGGGTGCCCAGAGCACTACCTCCAGGTCCTGGCAGATATTAGAAAGGAAGCCCTTCGCCTGATCCTGGGTAAAAATCATGGTTTCCTCCAGTACCATAGCCAGTCTTAGGTGTTTGGCATCGTAAGCTAAATTTACTACCTTTGAAGTGGACAAAAGGTTTTGCAAACTCTAACCTAGCTAGAGGGGTGCATACATCACTATCATAGAAGATGCCATCCACCGCTCTAGCTAGCCGTGATGCCACCACCCAGGGATTATACTGCTCTGGCTCGTCCTCCACCACTCTCAAATCTGGGAAATCATCTATATTAATGGGTGGATCTGACACTTGTGCTTGCTCCGGAGTCTGTCCCTGAGCCCCTGTATCCAAAGATTTTGCAAGTTGTAGTTCTATCAACTTGTCCAGCTTTGATTCCATTGCAGACATCCTAGCTTCTTGTGCCGCAAACTTTCTCTTAGTAGAGGCAGTTGTGCGGACTGAAACTTTATCCTCATCGACGTCCATAGGAGCCGATTTACTAGGGATGCTGCCAGGAATCGGTTGATCTATTGGGGGGTCGCAGCTCAGCATCAGATAGATCCCCCTCATCATCCAGATTTTCAGATTCTCCCAAATCGATTTCATCCCCTGGTATGAAGGGGGGCACCACAGTGGATGCATTAGGATCCACCACGACATCATCAGGTGAGTTCTCATAACCCCTGACCGACTGAAGTCTGGCTGTGGGGAAGAGAAAATCTCTTACACCTTTGTCTGGCAAATAGCCAAGAGGACCTTTTGGGCCGATTTTGGAGAATCCTCTTACCCATGCTCTTAAATGTTGTATATTAATATTTGCCACAGAGCCAGAAACAGTGTGATCGCCTGTACGAGCCCATGACAGCCACTCAGTACATATGTCACACCCTTCCGGACTCCAGTATGGATGGTCCATACCCTGTACACTGCAGGGAGCACACCCCCAACAAAACTCAAGCTGAGTCTTGATGGAGTCTATCCGTTTCTTATAGGCGGCATTAGCGCACTTATTTGGCAAAGCCTATAAAAGAAAATAATACTATGAAACACCCCTAAAATGTTTAAGGAACTATGTTATATAAGCCATTACGAGCATATAGTTTTTATATTCTCGAATGAGGTAACATTCATTCTACCATCTCTTTTTATATTCTCGAATGAGGTGACATTCATTCTACTATGCCGAATGGCTGGATTCATGCCCATTCGACATCCCTGTTCGAGGCTCGTCTCCAATGGGCGCTAGCCACAGGGGAAAAAGGGGGGGTACTCACTGGGGGAGAGCTACAACTGAAGGGCGATCTATGATCACGAACAAGGAAGTCGAACAGTATTGGGATTATGTCAGTTCTATGACAGAGCAACAGGTAAATCCATGCCATTCGAGTCGAGGGTATCATACACCAAGAATGTGGGCTACCATGTAGGCTTAGCCTAGACTGGAGGATCTAGATATATCCAATATAGGACATCGATCGCCCCAGACGAATAACGTTGGCAAGAATCGATACTCACGACTTCATTGGTGCATGGCAACAACCTTACACCTAATAGAACGACATATCTTTATTTGAGTTAATAACTCATTTCTATACTACACTATTCGACATAAATGAGCTACTATTTGAAATCAATTCGACATAAAAAAGTTACTATTTTGAATCAATTCGTCATGAGAAAAGCTATTATTTCCAAATAATTCGACTTGAGGTATCTGGTAACTCGACTGGGAGCCAGTGTATCATATGCGATTTTCGATATGAAATGATTCTGAGTCGAAGGCTTCGACAGAGCTTCGATGGAACCTTCTAGAATGTTCCAGAAGCCCGCATCATTTTTCCACACTGATAATGGGACATAAATCGGAGGTTTTACATGAAAAACTATCAAAATGTCCAAAATATAGTTATTTCACATAAATAACACTAAAAAGAATTACCTTAACCCTTTAACGCCAAAGCCCTATTTTCAAAAACGTCTCCCGTATGCGGCCAAGAGAGGTAGCGCGTAAATCGAAAAAAGTTTTTCAAAAAATCACAGCGCGCTTAGTTTTCAAGATTAAGAGTTCATCTTTGGCTCCTTGTTTTCATATATAAATATTGGAATATATGACAGGAAAAAAAAAAAAAAAATCGTATATAATTGTATACAAATCGCTGTAAGGAAAACGGTTAAAGCTAATGAGTTAATTTTTTTAGTTGTATTGTACACTAAATTGCGATGATTTTGGTATATAACAGATTGTAAAACGATTAAAGCAACACAGAGAAAATATTATCACAAAATGATGCATGAATTCATTTCGCGAGGACGTAAAAAAGTTTTCAAAAAATTCACCAAAAATCAAAATATTGTGCTAGAGACTTTCCAATTGTGCCAAAATGAAGGAAATTGATTGAATATTACTAGACTGTAAGTTTTTTTCAGCTTACAATTGCATTTTTGAACCATTTTGATCGAGTTAAAGTTGACCGAAGGTTGATTTTTTTCTATTTATCGTTATGTTGATGTAAATATTTAAAAACTGTGAAGAGCTAAAGGAATGATTTATTTTTTGTTGTATTCTACATGAAATTGCGCACATTTTGATGTATAACACTTTATGTAACGAATAATATTAAACGGCTAAAAATTACGGCAAACTGACGCAAGAAATGACACGATTTTCAGCGGAGTCATCAGTGAGCGGAGGAAATTATTTTTTCAAAAATTCACCAAAAATCTAAATATTGTGCTAGAGACTTTCCGTTTTTTGCAAAATGAAGGTAAGTGATTGATTGTTACTCGAATGTAATAATTATGGCTTACGAATGCGTTTTTCGATCATTTCGGTCGAGACAAAGTTGACTGAACATTAAAATTTTGTCAGTTATCATTATTTCGGCGAAAATATTAAAAAACTGTGAAGAGCTAAAGGAATTATATATTTTTTGTTATTATTCTACATGAAATTGCGCACATTTTGATGTATAACACTTTATGTAACGAATAATATGAAAGGGCGAAAAAATTATGGCAAGCTGACGCAAGAAATGACACGATTTTCAGCTGATTCATGCTAATAAGGAGCTGAAGGAAAATTTTTTTTCAAAAATTCACCAAAAATCTAAATATTGTACTAGAGACTTTCCGTTTGTTGCAGAATGAAGGTAAATGATTGATTGTTACTCAAATGTAATAATTATAAAACGGATGAGTTTTTCGATCATTTTCGGTCGAGTCAAAGTTGACCGAAGGTTGATTTTTTCTATTTATCGTTATTTCGATGTAAATATTTAAAAACTGTGAAGAGCTAAAGGAATGTTATATTTTTGTTGTATTCTACATGAAATTGCGCACATTTTGATGTATAACACTTTATGTAACGAATAATATGAAAGGGCGAAAAAATTACGGCAAGCTGACGCAAGAAATGACACGATTTTCAGCTGATTCGCATGCGCGGGAAGGAAATTATTTTTTCAAAAATTCACCAAAAATCTAAATATTGTGCTAGAGACGTTCCGTTTGTTGCAAAATGAAGGTAAATGATTGATTGTTACTCGAATGTTATAATTATGGCTTACTTAATGAGTTTTTCGATCATAAATGTCGAGTCAAAGTTGACCGAACGTTAAAATTTTTCAGTTATCGTTATTTCGATGAAAATATTAAAAACCTGTGAAGAGCTAAAGGAATGATTTATTTTTGTTGTATTCTACATGAAATTGCGCACATTTTGATGTATAACACTTTATGTAACGAATAACATGAAACGGCAGAAAAAATTACGGCAAGCTGACGCAAGGAGTGCCAGGATTTTCAGCGGATTTCGCGTATGGAGCATAAGGAAAATTTTTTCAAAAATTCACCAAAAATCTAAATATTGTGCTAGAGATGTTCCGTTTGTTGCAGAATGAAGGTAAATGATTGATTGTTACTCGAATGTAATAATTATGGCTTACGGATGCGTTTTTCGATCATTTCGGTCGAGTCAAAGTTGACCGAAGGTTGATTTTTTCATTTATCGTTATTTCGATGTAAATATTTAAAAACTGTGAAGAGCTAAAGGAATGATATATTTTTGTTGTATTCTACATGAAATTGTGCACATTTTGATGTATAACACTTTATGTAACGAATAATATGAAAGGGCAATGAAAAAAAATTACGGCAAGCTGACGCAAGAAATGACAGGATTTTCAGCTGATTCGCGCGCGAGCGGAGGAAATTATTTTTTCAAAAATTCACCAAAAATCTAAATATTGTGCTAGAGACTTTCCGTTTGTTGCAAAATGAAGGTAAATGATTGATTGTTACTCGAATGTTATAATTATGGCTTACGAATGAGTTTTTCGATCATTTCGGTCGAAGTCAAAGTTGACTGAACGTTAAAATTTTTGTCAGTTATCGTTATTTCGATGAAAATATTAAAAACTGTGAAGAGCTAAAGGAATTATTTATTTTTGTTGTATTCTACATGAAATTGCGCACATTTTGATGTATAACACTTTATGTAACGAATAATATGAAAGGGCGCGAAAAAATTACGGCAAGCTGACGCAAGAAATGCCAGGATTTTCAGCTGAGTTCCGCATGAGCGGAAGGAAAAATTTTTTTTTAAATTCACCAAAAATCTAAATATTGTGCTAGAGACTTTCCGTTTGTTGCAAAATGAAGGTAAATGATTGATTGTTACTCGAATGTAATAATTATGGCTTACGAATGCGTTTTTCGATCATTTCGGTCGAGTCAAAGTTGACCGAAGGTTAAAATTTTTTCATTTATCGTTATTTCGATGAAAATATTTAAAAACTGTGAAGAGCTAAAGGAATGATTTATTTTTGTTGTATTCTACATGAAATTGCGCACATTTTGATGTATAACACTTTATGTAACGAATAATATGAAAGGGCGAAAAAATTACGGCAAGCTGACGCAAGAAATGACAGGATTTTCAGCTGATTCGCGCTGAGCGGAGGAAAATTTTTTTAAATTCACCAAAATCTAAATATTGTGCAAGAGACTTTCCGTTTGTTGCAAAATGAAGGTAAATGATTGATTGTTACTCGAATGTAATAATTATGGCTTACGGATGCGTTTTTCGATCATTTCGCCGAGTCAAAGTTGACGAAGGTTGATTTTTTCTATTTATCGTTATTTCGATGTAAATATTTAAAAACTGTGAAGAGCTAAAGGAATGATATATTTTTGTTGTATTCTACATGAAAGTGCGCACATTTTGATGTATAACACTTTATGTAATGAATAATATGAAAGGGCGAAAAAATTACGGCAAGCTGACGCAAGAAATGACACGATTTTCAGCTGATTCCGCGCGCAGGAGGGGAGGAAATTATTTTTTTCAAAAATTCACCAAAAATCTAAATATTGTGCTAGAGACTTTCCGTTTGTTGCAAAATGAAGGTAAATGATTGATTGTTACTCGAATGTAATAATTATGGCTTACGGATGCGTTTTTCGATCATTTCGGTCGAGTCAAAATTGACCGAAGGTTGATTTTTTTCTATTTATCGTTATTTCGATGTAAATATTTAAAAACTGTGAAGAGCTAAAGGAATGATATATTTTTTGTTGTATTCTACATGAAATTATCTTGCACATTTTGATGTATAACACTTTATGTAACGAATAATATGAAACGGCGAAAAATTACGGCAAGCTGACGCAAGAAATGACACGATTTTCAGCGGAGTCCGCGCGCGCGGAGCGGAGGAAATTTTTTTTTTTCAAAAATTCACCAAAAATCTAAATATTGTGCTAGAGACTTTCCGTTTGTTGCAAAATTAAGGTAAAGGATTGAATATCACCAGAATATGAGATTTTTTGCTTTTAAAAGAGACCCAAGTAAAAAAATTATACTGTATATATGTATATATGTATATATTATATATATATATATATATATATATATATATATATATATATATATATATATATATATATATATATATATATATATATATATATATATATATATATATATATATATATATATATATATATATATATATATATATATATATATATATATATATATATATATATATACAGACATTCATACATAGACACATATAAATTATATTGTTTTTTACTTTGTTAAAAAACATAACTAAAAGGAATGGTTGTGAAAAACTTTGTTTTTACATAAAATGAAATTATACAAAACAGCAATGAATACAGATATACAAAAACTTGTAATAAATATAAAACTAAAAATAAATTCAATGCAAAATACTCACTTGTAAATATAAAACTAAAAATAAATTCAATGCAGAATACTCACTTGTAAATATAAAAAAAAAAAAAAAATAAATGCAGAATACTCACTCAGTAATCCTGACTCTTCGTTCTGTTTCTTGTTTTCTCCCTCCTCCATTGAAGAGTCTTGCATTTTTTTCCTCCCGACATAACGGGGCACAAGCGGAGGAGGGAGACGTGGGCCCTTACTGCTGGTGGGCCGCCTTGGGCTTCTCACAGCCCTCCGTGTCGCTCGGGCAGGCGCACTCCAATAAATAACCGCATCGTGGTACCTGCGGTTACACTCATCCAACCTGCAAAGTGCTACCTTGCAGGTGCGACACACGTACCGGCTGTCTCTCCTCTTGCCTTTCATATGGCACACCCGGCATCGTTTCTGTCTGCCCCTTCGATGAGCTTCAGTGTGTGATCTCCTGGCTGCAGCCGACACACAGGGTCGGCTACCCAACGGGACATTGGAATTGAGGCACCTTCAGGGGGGTGGCATCTTCAGGGGCGGCGTCATCATCAAGGTCGGGCGGCAGCAGGGGCGGCACCGGCAGGATGAGGAATTATGATGTCGGGGTATCTCGACATCTGACCTTTCCTCTCGGGGCAGAGCTGGAGCTCGGGGCAGGGGCGCCGTTGAAGGTCACTCCTCCGGATCGAAGTTGATGAGGGCATTCCCAGCCACCTCAAGAAACTGGATGTGGGTCAACCTCCGGCGTCAGAATTATACCCAGAGTAAATGATGTAGGCATTCTGGAGGGCCAACTGAAGGAGGTATCTGAGGAGCTTCTGTGTCCACCTCCTGGTTCTCCTGGTGAAGGGATAATACTGGATGAGTTGATCAAAGAGATCAACTCCTCCCATGTGCCTGTTGTAGTGTCCGATGACAGTAGGGCGCTGGACACGAAACTCCTCAAACATAACTCGGCCCTGCCGGCGTGTCTTCTTCCCCTGGGTGATCTCCTCTTGGATGGGCTCATGACTCGTCGTAATCATGGGCACGAGTCGGACCCCCTTCCAACAGATGACGAAGACATCTCCCTTCCGCCGCCACTCTGTCTCTCGTCTTGCAAGATGTTGCGGGTGGCTAGCAAACCTCGAGGACATTCGGGGCCCCACGCACCAACCGAAGGGTACCACTGATGTGCACACCTGCTTCATACAGTTCCTGGGCCAGGGATACTGAGTTATAATAATTATCCATATACAGGTGGTATCCCTGGTTACGGAAACGATTCACAAGACCGAAGACAGTGTCACGCAGCGTGGAGAAGACCCCAGAATACACCAAGAAGTCCACGACGTATCCAGTGTTGGCTTCCGTAATAAAAAATAACTTTACACCATACTTCTTTGCCTTCTTCGGGTTGTACACTTTGATACTTAAGACGCCCTTTGTATGGCATCATACCCTCATCCAAAGAAAGGTTCTTCGAAGGAACCACGAGAGTCTGACACCGTTCACGAATGAACTCCAACACTGGGCGGACTAAGATGAGGCGGTCGGGGTTCTTCCGGGGTATAGCCCCTCGGTTGAAGGCGTTGAAATACCTGTCCAACGCCAGGAAACTATCACGGACATAATGCCGGCCACATTAGGCGTTTTAAAAAAAAAAATTCTGCCTCCAATATTGCCTGGCGTCAGCAGCAGGCATCATCCCAAAAAGAATATGTGGAGCCCCAAAAAGTGCGCCATGTCCGTGAGGTTGCAGCCCCACCAGCGGTGCAACGTCATCCGCAATTCCTCACGGCAGTACTGAGCGTAATCTACCGTCTCCGCAACCAGGAATTCAAGCAATTCCCGCGTCAGGAAAAGCTGAATGAACCTCAGTACCGTGAGAGGCACAGGGACGGTCAGTCCAGGTACTGCCGTGAATGGGTGCATGTTAGGTGGGGTGGGGTCCTCTGACCACCCCTCATCACTTTCGGACGAACGGCCTTCACCTGAGCTGCCGCCACGTTGCGACCTTCTACAGGTTTGCGCTCGCGCACGTCTTCGCACTCTCACACTCCCAGCTGGGCCATCTCCTTCACTTTCCCCATCACTTTCTGTTTCGTCCCCACCAGCCACAATCGAGTCATCCTCTTCCTCCTCCAACTCACTTTCTCCCTCGTAGGCACTAAACCCACTAAACTCTAATTCACTTTCCTGCTGAGGATCCCGTCACGGACATTGGTGGCAAATATTCGTCATCGCTGGCGTCAGGCGTTATGTTGTCATCGCTAGATGACCAACTACACATCAAATCAGGACTTTCGACCTGCTCGATCGAGCTCCAACAAGTACTCATCAATGTCCTTTTGTTGGAGGCCTCCCAAATGTTTTCAGATGCCCCTCAGCACACCCCGATGCTTCCTAGGGGTCGTAAAAGGAACGGGATGTGGTCCTTGGTCGCCATAGGTCACACGTGGCGAACAACACGCTGCTGAGAAGCTGGGTCACTCTGGTTGCTGGGTCCTTCTCCAGCATCCAAGTCCAAAACTTCGCCTCACACGCTCACTTCCGACACGCAATGTGCGCCTTTCACGCTCCTGACGCCTGCGACATCTCTGCAAACGTTCTGTTGCAGCATGTTGTGTCGCTAACACTCGCAAAAAGTTCAGCAAAACACATCTGCGTCAAAATATCGCTCCGCAAGGCGCTACTCTGATGCTCTCTGATGCGAGATGGGGAAATTCGCATGCGGCGTCTGGGTGACGCTCAGAAACAAAACAACAGCTGGATCCGTGAACTCCCAGCATCCGCTTAAGGCGGGATTTGAAATCTTCCGCAAACTAGGCCTATAATTATTTTTCTGCGAATATTTAAAAAAAGCATTTTCAGTCGACGTTTGCAACGTCCACTGGGCATTCGACAGACAATTTTGGACGACGTTTAAAACGTCCAACAGGCGTTTAAGGGTTAATTACCAAAAGCGGCTATCATCCGCTTCGGTAAACCTAAAAGTAGCAAAGGTTATCCTAACTTTAGCGCTAGCACTAGCATTCGGGGTATCAATAATTTCATAACAAGCAGGTTTATATAAACTTTCCAAACATGTTTAACAGTTCACGCTAGGGTTTTTTGACATGCTAAATCTAAAAATCCTACCCTAACCTATGCTTTTCGCTTTAATTAAGGCAGAATCCTAGCCTAAATACGGGTAGCAGTATGACGCTCCCAAGCCATCATTTCGGACACTAAAAAATATATGAAAATATTAGTTAAGCAGGACTAAATTTTGTGATTGCGGTAGGGCAGGTACTTATCTTATTCCCGTTGACTGAGATGAAGACTCCATGCTAAATAAAGTTGATAATCCTTCAAATTACGCCGGACAAGATTTTACCACACACACACACCAAAAAGCGCGGCTAGAAAAACATTGGGTTGGCAACATGCGCATGGCGCAGTAGATGCGTAGTCGCGTTTTGACCCGATTCATTCGAACTAGCCACAGAAGCGCAAATGGAAAGGTGTAACCAGTGGAGATGTTTAGCCATGAATTGATTCATCAATGCGGCGGAAAGGGAGTCAAAGTGCAGACCCCCCGAGACCTGATATCCTATCACAATAGTGACAAGCTTCCGTTAACCGGAATGAATACGTGCCAACCCTGTGCTGTAAGTTCTCTGATAAGGGATTTAGCCGGGGCGCTGCCTAAGGCAGACGTAACTGCATGAGGCTCTCGCGGCTCCCTTTGACTAAAAAACTAAATTGACTTGATATCTGTTTGCATGCTTCCAGACACTGGTTGAGAGAAGAGATAAACTGATCAATGCCAAGCAAGAAAGTTTGTGTTCTGTATTTTTCAGAAGGGCTGAGTTGTACTTCTTCTGCATATCCATAATCCAATAATGATTGAGAAAGGGAAAGATGTTTAACAAAATTACTATCTGTTACAAGTTAAAATATATAATGTCTTCTTACTCTTGGAAACTTTTAACATTGTAGCCGGAGGCTAATTCTTCGAACATTTCATCTGAACACTAGGGAACCGTAAGTGTGACTAGCGTAATCCGTTATTATAATTAATTCAATTTAGATATACTTATAGATGCTATTATCTCGCATGAGACATATAGATTAACGAGTTAGGTTGTATTCTAACTATGACACGTCTTAGAAACCTGATTTGGCCGTAATACAAAGAATACTGAGGTATGTTACTTTGCAGCAACAGATCATTACAATTTGAAACACAACTTACAACCATAGTGACACAAACATTCGTAACATTCGTATGTACGAGCATCATGTCATTGTCAAACTTAATAAAATTATCAATTTGGCTACTATTGTAATGATGGAAATCCTTCTTTTGAATTAATGATAATACCCTTCATAATTGGTGGACTGGAAAAACGAATTGGTTTTCATCTTATCAATAAGTTGACTTACCCACTCGAAATTGAGATTGTCTATGATCGAGTGTGCTTTGACGTAAGTGCGTAAGTTCAACCAAGTGATGAGTTGCATAAGCTCAACTGCACTGTTCAAGACGTGTTTGGCGACTTCAGAGGGGAAAGGGATGTAGTTCCCCTTATTTTCATCTGAAATGCCATATTTCTCTCTTGTAAAAGGTATGCACATATCTTAGTTTATGTTGTACATATTGCCATAACACTTAAGGGGATCGGCCGGTTTCCGACTTTTTTAACGACAGGTTGTTGATATATAGGGGTTTGTTAAAGAATATTGTGTGGAACTTCTGGGAAAAAATTTTTGTTCAGTGACCTTAGGTTTTGTGAATGCCAAAAATGGCCATTTCAAAATGCATCTCCTCCTTTGCTTTTTGGTTTTAAGGGATGAGATTTGAACCACGTATAAAACACATATGGACCTTCGATACAAAGTCGGGATTTTTGATTTTTCAATTATTTTTGAGATATGAATTTTTTTTTTTTAATGAAATTTCCCGGAAAAATTACAGAAAAAAAATTGCCAAAAATCAGAAACTCAAAATATTAAAATCCCTGGCTTTGTTTTAATCTACCATGTTTCCCCATGTTATATTTAAAATTTCATTTAGATTGGTCCAATACTAAGGGAGGAGATGGCCATTTAAAAACTTATGTTTTGAGAAACGGGCCTTCAAAGTTTTAGTTACATAAAAAGTAAAAGGGACTTCAAAGACTGTGTTACAATTAATTCTATGGTTTTAATTTTTATTTTTGGGTATTAATTAATGCAAAATGATAATAAATAAGAATATTAATTGATTATTTATGTGCCTAAGACACATTCTTATAAATTTTAGGTTCCTGGTCCCCCCCTGTCTGATCTTGCTGCAAGGTATTACTCTAGGGTATCATAGTTGCCTACACTTTTTTATTAGTGTCTCGAATCCATCCCTTGCCAAATGGATCCTGGGAATTACTTTACATTCACAATTAGGGATTCGTGATTCAAGTAATTCATCAAGTCTTGCTTCACTTATTATGATCATTTTATTTTCAGGATCGTCTATAGTATCAGCCTCCGAGCTACTGCTTTCTTTTTCTAAAATATCTTTGCCCTTTGGTAGTGAACAAATAAAAAGGTGTTTAGGGGTGGATGTGGTTGGTCTCTGGTCAGCAGAGATCGCTGCCTCGCCGTTTGATGGGCGACAGCTCTCTCTCTCTCCGTGCCTCCATTCCCTCTATGGCACTAATTTCTTGAACTCTTTCTTCTACTTTCGCCTGGACTTTTCCACTTGGCTTTTCCGCATTCTAGAAGCATGAAGTGAACTCTTGGACCTTTTAGGCACGGTGAAAAAACAAAAACACAGTGAGAAAATACAGAGTTCAGTCAAGGCTGAGCATGAAAACGTGTCCTTCTAGCTTGAAGTTTATTGACAACTACAGAAAAAGGTCATGGTATGACCATTTGTCATGGCTAGGAATAACTAAAAATGTGCCGAGTAGGATATTTGACTTATACATTTCATTTCAAAGGAAGTTTTCGTAATATATATCGCAAAAACTATACCAGACTAAATCATTTGCGTTACTGGTGTTTTATGGGTATATAGTTATTGTTACATTTTAGGCCATAACTAGAGAAATACTGCAAATTTTAGCATAATATTTTTCGTGGACATATTCTTGAACCCTAACTAAAGCCATAGAATTTTTTTCAGCAAATCGAATTTTTTAAAGATTATTGGGTTTTTTTAGGCGGCCGATCCCCTTAATAGTGTTCTTGTGTATCTTTGCCTTAATGTAACAGCAAATTACCGAGAGTTGTTATGGTAATGTTACGTAAATTGCAACATGATGAGCTTACATGTGGTTGCAGTGCCACCAACCGTAGGCTAAGATGTGCGATATTCTTCCATAATTTTATGAATATATATCAATTCTTGACTTCAATTCCACCTCTTATGCATGAAAAGCCAGGCTAACTGTGTAATGTAACAGTTAAGTTAGGCATGAGCACAGCATAGCCTAGGCTAAGGACTGCATGCTGTTTGGCACAAGATGGCTGTCCTAAATGAACTTTTTGTATTACAGGGAACCAGTCTAGGGCATTCTTACATGAACCAGTATAGGGTATCTGTACAAGAACCAGTATAAGTTCCTATGTAAGAACCAGTTCTGACAATTATGGAAGGAACATTAGGAATAAGTTGTTTACACCATGTAACCTACTAAGAAGAATTAAACAACCCGCGGAAGTCGGCGTTTCCCTCAACCCTAACTACAAAATGAAGATTCATCCGTCAACGACGTCAAGTACCAGTCCAAGCTAAGAGTAATCCGGGATTTATTGACCTAGGCCAGTGTTACACTTGTTTGGCCTATGCCCAGGATTGAGTCGTTATGTATAGGCTAGTCTGAGTTAATTGTCCTAAAGTGAATGGTAGCCTCCGAATGTAAGCCAGGACAATTGACATATCAAGCCACGAGTAGTATAAATAAGAATGACATATGATGAAGTAAATATGACACTATGGGTAATATGAGTGTCCGATTACAATACTAACCTTATTAAATTAAAATGTATTGTTTTTATGGGTGGGAGGCCCCCTCTTGGTGGGTGGCCTGGGGCCCAGGCCCCTGGCCTCCCCCCCTTAATCCGGCCCTGCGTCTAAGGTACAACTGTCTTCCACTTCTTCAGTATTTTGGATATCTGTATCCATTGGTTTTACTATTATTTTAGGAGATAATGGTATATTCTTAACTGTTTTTGTTTTTGTTTTTTCTTCATATCTTTTATCTTTGATTTGACCGATGTTTCTCTAACAATTGTTGGTTTCTTTGTTTTGGGTGGTGTTCTTTCCAGTGGCCTTTTTTTATCTTTAATTTCCAGTCTATCAGGTCCCTCCTCTGTTACTTCAGTAGTAGCATCCTCCTGTGTTCCTATTTGCATTAATATTTCAAATGAATCTGATAAAATGTTATCCATATCATTTGTACCTGTTTCTTTATTCTTTACTATTTTATTTTTTTCCCTTGGACATTAATTTCTTCTTGTGATTTACTTTTCTGTGCTTCGTTACTTCTATTTCTATGTATTTTTTTTTTCTTATTGGTTCCTGTTATTGAAGAATATGTATGTTTCTTAGATGGATCTTGCATTCCTCTCACTTTCAATCCCAACTTAGCCTCTTTGATAGACATCCCTGTTCGTTCTTGTAATGTTACACACACTCCTTGGACCTTGCATGATGATCCTGTCCACAGTTTACACATTTTGGCTCACTACATTTCCACTGTGTGGCATGTTCATCAGATCCACAATAAGCACATATAGGTTCATTACGACAGTTTTTCTTCGTGTCCATATTTACTACAATTTGGACATTGTAGTGGCTTGGGAACATAAGGTCTCAGTTCTCTATTTTGGCCCAAAATTTTTATTTTTTGAGGTAAATCTTGACCCTCAAATATTATTTTTGCAATTCTTAATACTTTATTATCCTGTTTACTTGGTATTATATATACCTCACAATCTTGGACTTTGGTATATCTCATTTTAAGAGAGTCCAACGGCATATTTTTATCAAATGGTTCGTTATTATTTTCAGGAAGTATGATAGTACCCTGGATGCTGTTCATAGTGTCATGCTTCTATACTTTTACATTTACATTGTCAATACTTTTTATAGATAGGTAGTCTTCAGACTGGTTTTTTGTTGTGGCTTCTATAAGCCACGTCTTCATTTTTATTTGTCTAAACGACATTTCTGTCGTTGAGTGTCTTTTTTATAAGAAGTTTTCCAACTTTAGGGCTGAGATTTGCTGTTCTGTTTCCATGGTTAGAAACCTTGACCAACTTTCACTCCTAAACAGTGAGTCGAAGTGAGTCAAGGTTGGGTCAAGATGATATTTATTTCTTTTTTATTTGTTGTGTATTGGAGTATAAGGTTCTGGTGTGATTACATTTGGATTCTTTTTTGTTTAATCCACAGAAAGGTTGCTACAGGAGGTTCCAGCGGTCATCATCTGTGCCGAGTCACTACCATCAAAGGGCCCAGAGGTACTCGAATCTTTATTTTCACTTATCATAAAGATTTGAGGGAGGGAAAAAAAAAAACTGAAAACCTTAAGAAGATATCATCAGCTTTTCATAGAGTTTTATTCTTCCAACAATGGCACAAGTGAGAACTGACTCCCAAATGTCCACTCCCTACCCCACCCCACAGGGGATGGCACAACATGATTAGAGTGGTCCAAGTGTAAGCCAAACACGCTTGCTAGGACTGAGACTATTACAAGAGGTCCAGCCCTAACAAATAGTTCTGCCTTTGAGCTACCAATCTGGTAACTTTTGGGTCTGAACATTATCGGGCAGTTGATGGTCCTACCACAGTTCTCACTATTTAGCTTTGGATATAAACCCATTCCCAGCTATGATATCTTTCCCTATTTATCAGGTCCAGTAAATTTTATTAAAAGTGGAAAATTCCAAAAGTTTAATCCAAAATAATATATGATGGAATATGAGACTCTTGGACTCGAACCCAGAAACAAATTCCTGGGGTTCAAGAGGCCCCTCACCACGTCAAGGTGGTCTCATATCGAGGGGGAGCTGTCCTCTTGACGTGCCCCAGTCTCCTTCACGGCGCTGGCCTCTGCATATGAAGAGGACTGTATGGGGAACTTGTCCATAGCTTCTCCAGGTGAGCAGACTGTTCCCAAGTCACAAAAGTATCGTGCATCAGTTGCTCCCACTACTTGAGAAATGAAGAAATCTCTAGCTGAGGTAGGCTCTATACCAGCCTGTGGAATGATTCCATGTTACTGGTAAAAGGTAACTTGAGATTTCAAAGAAACCCAAGTACCTGTGGTGAAGCAGGTCTCATCAGAGAACAGCACACCTGGAGCTCCTGGGTAACGAGTGTACTGTATATTGATAATCCGTTGCTTTCTCTACCCGAGTGTCCAGGGAAACTCAAGCAGAAGTAAGCTATTACCAATTTGTGGGGGTAACTCCACAATACTGGTAAAGGTAGCTTGGGGTTTCTATGAAAACCAGAGTACCTGGAGTGACACGGTCTCTTTGGAGGTCCAAGCAATGTACAGGACGATCTTCTGTTGCTGCCTCTACCCGAGTGTCCAAAGAAACATGGGCGGAGGTATGTTATTACCAGTTCATGGAGGTAACTCCATGATACTGCTAAAGGTAACTTGGGGTTTTTATGAAACCCGTGTACCTGGAGTGACATGGTTTTCCTTGGGGGTCTGAGCACTTGGGGCTTCTGAGTCACATACAGGACGCTCTTCGGTTGCTCCCTCTACCCAAGTGTCCGAAGAAACACGAATGGAGGCATGCACTAGTCCAGGAGGTGAACTCCTGGGACTAGTATGTATCGGTGACATGGGTTACCTCTTTAACATGTCACATCTGAGGAGACCCGTGCACATGGTGCTCCTGTGTTGCTCTCTCTCTCTCTCTCTCTCTCTCTCTCTCTCTCTCTCTCTCTCTCTCTCTCTCTCTCTCTCTCTCTCTCTCTCTCTCTCTCAAACCACGGAGAAACCTGAGCAACAGCTGCTTGCATGCCTCTAGATGAATCAGAATGAGGCAATCAGCAACATACAGAGCAATACCGCAGGTACTGCTAGTGAAAGAACCCGTAATTCCCAAGTCCCTCGAGCTCTACAATATCTGGAAAACGTAAACCATCACAAATGTTGAATAATAATTTTCAGAATACAACCCTTCCTTCGCACTGCGAAAGAATAAAACTCTCCGAAAAAGATGAAGTTGTGTCATAGAGTCTTAAGCAGAGGTGAGAAACTAGTTTAAGCTCATTGCCTTGGCAATGTAAAAACCAGTTTGACCACTCTCAAGGTTAATAAAGTTGTAGGGTTGCATTATTATAGAATGAACAATTATATCAGAATACTGAATACTCAAGTGTAAAATAAGGGGTTGGATTTGCATTATATCACAAAAGAATGTTATTCTCTAGATATAAGCAAAGAGACCAACAAACTAATATACATCATAAAAACATAACATAAACAAACGAATCAGTCGAACAGCAGGCACAGAAGGGAGAGCAACACGTCTCTCTCTCCACAGCCAAAAGGAAAGTGGACACATAATGACTAGGTGGACAGGACTCCCACCCACAGTCTGTAGCCAACTACGTACTTAATAACCACCTTGCCTAAAGTTAAATGGCCTGTCTCTAGCTGTGCTGAAGCATATTCCTATGTAAAGATCGATGGTTTGTATACTGAGTAGGAACAATGTTTGATTTACTCCCCTAGAATGCTGAATTCACCATTGCTCTTGCTTGTTTCACCCTGGGATCCCTGAGAGACCCAGGGGGCCATAACTCCCTAAGCCTCTTGGCCTCCGTCACACCTAAAATAGTAATCGTGTTAGAGAGAGTGCCCACTTGAGGAACTCTCTCTTACTGAAACAAGGCCTTACAGGAGATACTGGAATGGTTGTCCTCTCCCCCTCAATGGCTTTCCACTGTATTGATCAGTGGGAGTCAGCAAAGGCGTGACTCCTCCCTTAAGAGTAGAAACAATGGGTGGGAGCTTAGCGGGTGGAAAGGTGCTGAAAACGTCCCTAGAAGCCACACTGGTGGGGTGTTGCCCTCCGATGACACTGAGGAAATCTTCCTGTTCTCCTTCTTAGCCACAAACTTCACCCATTGTTCTGACAGCCACTCACAGCTCTTGGAACAAGGACTATCAAGATTGCAAAAATGTTTCCTGCAAAAGGTACAAAGTATACGAGTCAATCTCCACACACGAGAGGAATTTCTTACAAGGTCTGTCCTTACCAGGACAGTGCTGTACACTCTGGGTTGAGGAGGAAGTCTTAGATGACTCATGACAATAGAACAAATCACAAATCAAACAAAAACCAAGGAAATACTCAAGTACAAAGTCAAGTTCATTATAAGGTAATAGGCAAAAGTTGATACAGAGTCGACGGCAAGACATCTGAACATGACGACAGCCGAAAGGAAAATGGAATGCAAACTGACAGGTAGGAGGGGTATCTCCCTACCTGTCAATAGTTAACTACCTCAACAATAAGTTTAAACAGCCATTCAAGCTTGCATTTGTAAGCTAAATCCCTACATGAAGAATGAGGGTTGTATTTGTGTAGGGAAAAAACTTTTATTCTAAGTGCATGAATGACAGCTCATTATTTTGATGGTTCATCAAGTGGTATTTCTTCCTTGTTCATAATTACAGAATACTTTTTCATTCAATTTGTTACTGAATTTTAAGTGCCTGTAGATACATCTCAAGTAATAGCCAATAAATGTATTTAATATGTTATAAGCTTATGCTAGTGCTTAATTGTAGGTGTGATGTGTAACCATGTGTTTCAGAAGTAAAATATAGCCTAGCCTAACTACTGACTGCCTAGATAATGACTTACACTGAACATGGAGTACAGTATATGATGAAACAATAATTTTTTTTTTTTTTTGGGAAGCAGTAATAAAACATTACACTAAATAAAATACTACAAACTGCACAACACCATAGTTGAAACATCTATATAAAACAAACCTGACTTCTAGAAAACAAAACAGTATACAGGGTCTATATTGAAAAATTAACTGAAAGCAGTTTGTATGGTATTATGTACAAACCATTTTTAGACATGTAAACACTCTTACCTCTACTACTTGAAGATGAACCACTCTCATTATCAGCAAAGCGTACTCGGTGAGGCAATCCTTCATTATAACAAAGCATTTCAAAACTTTCTGTCAAAGTGTGAGCCATAGCTACTATGCAGATAACAGCACTTCCTGGGAAACTGCTCATATGACTCTACTTCCCTCAAAATTATGAATACCCATCTAAAGGCTGGCACAACCAGCACTGGTTTCAAAATGTCAGCAGGGCTACCAACAAAAAGTGCAAGTGCTGAAGGCATTTCCTATCTGTGGATATCCTGTCAAGATAAGCAACCCACCAAGAGAGTTTTGCAACTTACCAAAATAGTTTTACCCAGAATGTAAATAAATACGATAATTTTTAGGTAGTTTAAGTACACTGCATTATCACTCTTGAGACCTTTGGTGATTTTGTTAATGCTTTTGTTCAAGTGACTATGCCACCAGTTTCTCAGATAATTGGAGAGCCTTTACAATTTTCTGCTCCTTTTCTTAGCTGTTTGAAATAAAAGTTGTACAGTGAAAAAACAAGATAGGAATGCTGTAACCTAGAAAGAAGGTGTATCATGGAGAAAATAATTATATATACAGCTAGGTAAGGAAAATAAAAAAAAACTACAGAGAAATGGCTCAGATGTAGGTCACTTTAAGAGTTAATAGAAAAAGAACAAACCAAAAATGGCAAACTATAAAAAACCATAACAAAAACAACACTTCCTAATGAGTATTTATTGCCAGCAAAAACCTTTAAACTGAATTACTTGCAGAATTTTTTGCTTCATTCATGTCTTATCTTAGTTGTTCAGCAAATACATCACTAAACCACCATAACGATTTACGTAACTTATGGAAGCGTTGCCTAATGAGTAACTGAACTGAATTAATATCAATCAAGCACCAGGCCTCCGAGGCCATATGGTGCTATGTTATGCTGATTATAGATACAGCATGGTCAGAATTACTGGTTGGTAAGTTAAATTAGATGAACAAATTTTATTTGTTAAAGGAAGCACATTACACGTTCTATGGAGAACAGATTAAATGTTCTGTGGAGAAGTGCTCTGTTTCGGTGAGAATACCATGAAGGTGAGGTGGATGGGGAAGAGAGGTTAGGCTGGTAAAGGCTCTGTTGCATGCGACTGTGTGCTGGGGGCAAGAAAGGATTACCCGGGATATGGGATATGGAAAGAGGGATGCCTAAAGAGTAAACCAAGGTTGATACTCAGTTATTAATAAAACAGTAATGTTAAACAGTATGTTATAGAATATAAATTTTCACATTATTATGATTATTAACACAGTTTAACCAGACCACTGAGCTGACTATCAGCTCTCATTGGGCTGGCCTGAAGGATCTAGATGAAATGCCCGGTCTAGGCCAGAGGCCTAGCACTGGGACCAAATACATCATTCGGTTTGGTGATGAATGAATGAAAATGAAATTAAAAACTGCACAAAGGCATACGTTCCCATACTGGAACACACTCACACAATAAATACATTTATACCCATTTTTCCATAAATACTCACTAAAAAGGTATATTAAAATTCAGGATAAAGTAAAATTTTAAAATTTAGTTATTTTAAAATTCATTAGACACCTAAGTTTTACTTATTTTTATATTTTATCAATTATATCACAGCTCCTCAAGAACATTAAAATTTGTATTATTGAAAAAGTAGAAGATTCTGACAAAATTTCCTTCACTGATCTACAGTACTTCCAAAATCCGATAACTGCTGCAGGTTATATTTTGGACATTCACACAATACATGCTTGACTGTTATCAACACTTTGCAATCTAGGCATTCGGGAGGAGGGCCATGTGGACTATTCATCAAGTGTCCATGTGTCAAATGAGTGTGGCCTATTCGAAGACGCATCAGAATTACATGTGAGTGTCTCTCTCTAATATGACGAACTCCATTTTCCAACACTGGATTTTATGTTTTAATTTATTATTTTCAGGTTCTTCATTCCATATACTGTACTGTATTTTGCCATTTATGTACAATGTGTATCTTATATAGTCACTACTAGGGATGTTTACATTTGCTCTTGTCATGTGGACTGCTTCTTAGCTGCTTTATCAGCCTCTTCATTTCCTTTAATCCCTACATGGGCAGGGATCTAACATATTTCAATATTTTTTCCATTATTATACAATTGGAGTAAAAACTTAATATGTTGTAAAATATTATTTTTGGGATTGTAACTTTGAATGGCTTCTGTAACGCTCCTGGGGTTCCTATAAATCACAAAATTATTAAATGAGGCTTCTTTAATTATTTTTATGGCTGATGCTACTGCACATAACTGAGCTGTGAATACTGAGGCATTATCTGGTAGAGAGAACTGATACATTTTGTATTGGGAAACTGCAGCATATCCCACTCTGTACTGTAACTTAGATCCATTGATCTATATTGCATAATGTGGACCTTTTCGGACTATATGTTCTACTGTATGTTGTCTATGGTGTTCTGAGCATTAACCATTTTCTCTAGTAATTTGCATAGACAACTTGTTAAAGAAATTGGTCTGTAACTGTTTATATTACTGGGATCCTTTCCAGGTTTCGGGATAGGAATAATTATAGCTTTACACCATGCATCAGGAAATAAATTTCAAGGCCATAAGTGCCTATAAAACTCTTAATAAGTGTGACTTTGCTAAAGGTGCAATATGGCAGATCAATTCAAAACAAATAATGTCACCTCCAGGGGCAGATTTATTGCTGTTCAACAGAGCAAATTCCAACTCTTTCATATTAAATTTTCTATTATAATATATATCTTCTATTATTTCTAAATTTATTGTTAATAATTCTATACTATTTTTCTTTCTGTGAAAGTGCTTGCCTAAATTTTTGTCACTACTTACTTTTGCTAAAGTTTCTCCTATTACATTACTTATTTCTTTTGCATTAAGTATTCTTTTCCCATCTTTTATTATGGCATGTCTGGGTGGTTTAACATGGGTACCATTTATTTTCCTGAATTTTTCCCATATTTTTTGCATGGGAGTATTGTTAGAAAGATCTGATACATATTACCTCTATGAAATGATTCTTCCTTGAATTACTTCTTTTTTAAATTTCGCAGATATTTGTTATACAGAGGTTTTAATGTATCAATTTCTAATAATAATATAGTTAGTTGTTGTAAATTTTCTTCTCATATCGGTAATGTTTTACTTATTTTACTTAACTTTCTATTTAAATTATCCAATCGTCTTCCAATCTGGTGTTTTATTTTTATTAATTCTGTTGGTTTTTCAGACCAACATGGGACTTTGTATTTTGTTGGGTGAGATTTTTGATTTTGGTATTGCTTTATCAGCAGCATTTTTAATGAAATCAACAAGGAACCTACTTGTTTCATTATGATCTTGTATGTATTCAAATGATGGGATATCCCTAGTGTGGAATTCATATCACTTTCAATCTGCTTTATAAATGTTATATTGAGGGACATTCTTGGCGGGATTATTTTGTAATAATGAAATTAATATTGGGAAATGATCACAGATATGCACGTCATCAACTGTAATCCAATCTAACCTGTCTACTATGCTCGTTGTACACAGAGTTAATCTACAGAGGAAAACTTTCCATGTGTTTTTGAAAAATATGTGCTGATTTCTTTATCATTTATACAGCACGTTGTTTGAATCTATGAATTCCTCTACTTTACTTCCTGCTCTATTTGAGGTTGTACAATTACAGTCCCATGTCGGGTTGTGTGCATTAAAATCACCTAGGTTCCTTGTCGCTGTTAAGTAATTCTTGAAGTTTATCAATGTTCTAATTTTTATTACATTGGTTGTATATAAATTATAAATTACATAACTACCTTTTTTGTTTGGATTCTAATAACTGATATTTGGAAGTCAGTAATGTTTACAGGTACTATGTCATAAACTACTTTGTTATGTACATATAAGCAGTACCTAAATTTCCTTCTTCCTCTAGTGATGTTCATGCTCAGGTGTATTTACCTATTGCTGACACAGTTTTGATGACATGTTGTAAACATAATATCATTGGTTCATATTCTTTAAATAACTGTTGTACTTCTAGGTATAATGTGGTCTGTAGACCATTTACATTACATTGTATGATATAGCTATTGAAAATATGTTATATCAGTTGAGTTTAGCTTTCTTTTTTTGCATTATCAACTTGGATTATTTCTAATAATTTACTGACAACATTCATTCGTTTACAGGTTGACCATCACTAATCTGGCAGCATTGGGACCTAGAGGGTGCCGGATTAGCCATTTGTTAGGCTAGAATACACGAAACACAGTAGCTAAGCACCTCATCCTAGAATTAAAATATCCCATAAATCAGTACAGGTTGGTTAATAAAGAAAAGACAATTATCAAATACAGGTAGTGCTCGAGTTGCGATAATTCGGCTTACAATATTTCGAGTTTACGATGGGGTTAGCAATTAATACCCGATACGAAAATATTTAGGAAATATTTTTAGATTTCAGGCACAGGAAGCGCAAGGCAGCGAGAGAGACCAGCTTACAATAGACCAACTTCTTTCCTCCATCTCTTTATTCCATCTGCTAGTTAAAAAAGTAAAGAGAATAAAAAGTATTGTTAGTAACGTTATACTCTTGCGTAAATGCGTAGAGCCATAAACAACCTGAGCGGAAACTGTTGTTTTGCTAATAATCGTATCGAAAACAACTGTTTTGCTTGTATTTCAACCATAAATCCGGTAATACACAATTACTGTAGTTATGTTACAAATGACGTTAAGTACTGTACAATAGGACTGAGATATTTTTTACACTATACCCTTATTCGCTTTGGAGAAAAGATCGGCAGGGAAATATACTGCTACAGTAACTTTAAGCTGCAAGTTGTAGCTGAAGCTGAAAAACATTGTTCAAGCTGCTAATGACTATAAATTATCGTGCATCAGCAACATGGATAACACTTGACCATAAATAAAACTGGAGAGAATGTATTTTAATCAAAACTACTGGGCATGAAAGAATACAAATTACTACGGTTTTCACGCCGATAACAGATAAATACGTAAAGCTCGTATTATAATGAAATCAAGAGAAAATAGCAAACGGAATCTTGATTTTTTTTACACAACATACATGCCCCAAAAACGGCCAGCCGCGATTCCCGCGAACATCATATATTAACGAAAAAATAGCTAAATTAATTTCACAACAAGACCTATTTAAGTTATATTTCGACTTAAAAACACTTCGTATAACGAAAAATATCCTTGTCCCAAATAAATAAACTATCCATATTCATTTACGCTAACTAGAAGCAAGAAAAGCGCTTTGAACTTAGTTAAATGCGGCGAAATAAACACCGCGATATCGATTCCCATAACAAAATATTGATCACAGTTTATAATACAAAAGCAATATGAGAATATACGCAACTGGAAACACTGTAGTAAAGCATAACTTTTTACAAGTTCCATGAAAAAGATGCACATTCGTTATGTTGATGTTTGTATAATACTGTTAATATGTGAATAGAGTTCAGTATAATGTAGGCTAGGCTATGAGTTTGTTGATGCAGCACACTGCGCCACCAAATCGAAGTGGCTTGCAGCGAGTTAATCAGCGCAGCGACCAGAGAATTTGAAAATTAGTCGGAAACATTAGAAATTACTCTAGCCGAAATTTGTGCCGGATTACTGATTGTTCCGGACTACTGATTGCTGGATTAGTGATGGTCAACCTGTATCTTTCTAATGTATTAAGTGCTCAATGAACATGCAACTTTTTTCATGGGTGAAATTTGAAAATTAGTGCGGAAACATTAGAAATTACTCTAGCCGAAATTTGTGCCGGATTACTGATTGTTCCGGACTACTGATTGCTGGATTAGTGATGGTCAACCTGTATCTTTCTAATGTATTAAGTGCTCAATGAACATGCAACTTTTTTCATGGGTGCTTAAATCCGTGGTTTCTTTTTTTCTATATTTCATAAAATTTCTTATAATGTTTGTTAAACCATCTTTTGTTATGTTTTTTTTTGTTATTATTGCACAATGCAATGAAACAATCATTACATCCATGCGTTATCATGTATATTTCCTTCTTTATTTGTTCTTGTTGTACCAATTATTGGTGATGGAGTAATCTCTTCTCCCTTGATGTAGTCATTGTTATCTATGGTATGGATCTCTTCCATTTCTTCCGTGTTTTGGATCTTTCTTCATATCTTTTGTCTTTGGTTTGACTGATATTTCTCCAATAATTGTTGGTTTCTTCATTCTGGGTGGTGTTCTTTCCAAAGGTATCTTTTTATCTTTAATTTCCAGTCCATCACGACTTTCCTCTCTTACTTCTGTAGTAGCACCCTCCTGTGCTCCTATTTGCATTAACATTTCAAATGAATCTGATAAAATACTATCCATATCATTTGTACCTGTTTCTTTATTCTTTACCGTTTTGGTTTTTTCCCTAGAGCATTAATTTCTTCTTGAGATTTACTCTTCTGTGCTCTGTTATTTCTATCTGTATGCATTTTTGTTTCATTACTGGTTCTTGTTATTGAAGAATATGATATTTTAATAATAAAATAAGGTTTGTTCATACTTACCTGGCAGATATATATATAGCTGTATTTCTCGAAATCCGACAGAATTTCAAAACTCATGCACACGCCAGTGTGGCAGGTGGTTAATACTCATTCCATACGGCTGGGAGGCGGAATCGAACCATTCCCATTTTCTATTCAGATTTTCTAGTGCCACTGTCTCCAAAACTGATAAAAGCTACAAACCATAAGTTATTTGTTGTAATGTACATGAAATTGCGCATTACTTTCATATATAAAACTTTATGTAACGACTAATATAAAGCTGTGCAAATATTACAAAACGGACGCAAATAATTTCTGAGATGTTCAGCCGAAGCACAAGGCAGACGTATGAAAAAATGATTTTTGTAAAATTCACCATAAATTGAAATATTGTGCTGTGAGACTTCCAATTTATTGCAAAATGAAGTTAAACAATTGAATATTACTAGAATGTAAGAGTTTTAGCTTACAATTGGCGTTTTTACCATTTCAGTCGAAAAGCAGTTGGACCAAGGTTGAAATTTTGGCAGTTATCGATTTTATGTGAAAAATATTTCAAAACTGATAAAGCTACAACCATGAGCTATTTTCTGTTGTATTCTACATGAAATTACATTACATTTTCATATATATAAAAGTTTATGTAACGACTAATGTAAAATGATGCAAACATTACGCACAACATGACAAAAGAATTTCAAGATGTTCGCCTATTATCGCTGCCGCAGACGTGAAGGAATTTTTTTTTTTTTTTTTTTTTTTTTTTTTTTTTTTTTTTTTTTCAGAAATTCACCATAAATGGAAAATATTGTGCTAGAGACTTCCAGTTTGTTGCAAAATGAAGGTACATGATTGAATATTACTAGAATGTAAGAGCTTTAGCTTATAATTGCGCTTAATTATTTCGGTCGGTTAAAGTTGACCGGTTGAAATTTGGCACTTATCGTGATTTATATGGAAAATATTTCAAAACTGATAAAGTTACAACCATGAGTTATTTTCTGTTGTATTCTACATGAAATTGTACATTTCCATATAAAACTTTATGTAACGAATTAACATAAAACAGTGCAAACATTACGACAACGTGATTTAAAGAATTTCTGGCGCGACATAAGGGAAATGTTTTTTCAAAATTCACCATAAATCGAAATATTGTGCTAGAGACTTCCAGTTATTGCAAAATGAAGGTAAATGATTGAATATTACTAGATCGTAAGAGTTTTAGCTTAAAATTGCGATTGTATTTTTGACCATTTCGTCGAGTCAAAGTTGACCTAAGGTTGAAATTCTTGGCAGTTATCGCGGTTTATATGAAAATATTTCCAAACTGATAAAAGCTACAACCATGGATTGTAATTTGTTGTGAATGTACATGAAATTGCACACATTTTCATATATAAAACTTTATGTAACGGCTAATATAGAATAGTGCAAAAATTACGACACAAATGATCAAAGAATTTATGAAATTTTCGGCCGAGTTAACACACCCGCATAAGAAAAAATTTTTTTTAAATTCACCATAAATCGAAATATTGTGCTAGAGACTTCAATTTGTTGCAAAATGAAGGTACATGATTGAATATTACTAGAATGTAAGAGTTTGAAGCATCATGCTGACTATTTCTCTGTCGAAATAAAGTTGACTGAAGGTTGAAATTTTTTGTAGTCGACGACGGTACATCCACTCAGCACCCAACAGACAATTTTAGTCGACGTATGATACGTCCAATAGGCGTTTAAGGGTTAATTTCACAACAAGACGTATTTAAGTTATATTTTGACTTAAAAACACTTCGTATAACGAAAATTATCCTTGTCCCAAATAAATAAAGTATCTGTATTCATTTATGCTAACTAGAATGAAGAAAAGCCCTCAGAACTGAGTTAAATGCGGTGAAATAAACACCGCATGATCGATTCCCAAAACAAAACATTGATTGCAATTTATAATACAAAAGCAATATGAGAATACAGGCGGCCGTCCCCCCGGTTTACGACGGGGTTCCGCCTCTCTGCGCCGCTGTCAGAACCCAAAATCGCCGTAGTCGGAACACTGTCAAATCATTAAAAATCATAAGAAAACCTTACTTTAATGCTCTGGGTGCATTGAAAACGATAAACTGCATTATTATTGAGTTTTACATCAAAAACCTTCAAATTATGATTATTCGCCATTTTGGGGCCATATTTTTCCGGCCGATCGGCGTGACACGCTGTCAGAATCCCGAACATGCCGAAGCCAGGAAATAATTTCTGATGAATATATTTGAAAAGCGTCGTAATCCTCGATCGCCGTAGAGCCGAACCGTCAGAAACTGGGACTGCCTGTATACGCAATTGGATACAGTGTAGTAAAGCATAAATTTTAAAAGATCCATGAAAAAGATGTACATTCGTTATGCTGATGTTTGTATAATACTGTTAATATGTGAATAGAGTTCAGTATAATGTAGGCTAGGCTACTGTATATGTAGCCTATACGACATACCATAGCGTAGGCTAAGCCTTGTTTTTTATTCAGTTTCTCTTTATACTGAATTATCATAAGTCAATCTGCATTGAACCTGCAGAATTAGCTATACCACTGTAATTACTATACCGTTTATGTATAGAGTATACTGTGTAGTGTAGGCTAGGCTACCGTATATGTACAGATGGTACTGATTACCTTAGTGTAGGCTAGGCCATATTCGAGATACAATTTTTTCAACAAACGATGGGTTTTTTGGAACCTAACCCCTTCGTAAGTAGGGCAATACCTGTATCGTACATACTAACATCAACATAATGAATATGCGCCTTATCCATGGATCTTGAAAAAGCTATGCTTCTTTACTTCACTGTATCCAATAATATTGTTTGTACAGGCAGTCCCCAGTTATTGGTGGGGGTTCCATTCCAACAGTGTGATGATAAGCGAAAATCGCTGATAACCAAAAACGGCAATTTTCGGTACGCCTGTTAGGTATGTATTGGCGCCAATACGCAATTATCAGCACCGATGAGCGGAAAGCGCATATCAGCACCAAAAATCACCAATTTTTGCCGCTAGACAAGCACTGAAAAAACGTATCGCCGATAACCGAGGACTGCCTGTATTCTCATATTGCTTTGTATTATAACATGCAATCATAGCAATCAGCGTTTGGTTTTGTAATCGACTACGGGGTAAGTTTATTTAGCCATATTTAATTCAGTTCAGAGTTAATGTAAATGAAGCTCAGATACTTAATTTATATGGGACAAGGTTATTTCTCATCATACGAAGTGTTTTTGGCAGAAATATAACTTAAAGGTCTCATTGAGGAATTAATTATTATTTTTCATTAATAGATGACGTTGTAGTCTCATTGAGAAATTAATTTGGCTATTTTTTCATTAATAGATGATTTGGCCATTGGGGGCGGTTTGTTGTGTGTAAAAATCAAGATCTGCCGCTATTTTCACTTGATTTCATAATATGAGCTATAAGTATTCATGTTTTATCAGTGTGAAAACAGCAGTAATATGTGTTCTTTTATGCCCAGGAGTTTTGATTAACCCTCTAACGCCGAGCCTCTATTTACAAAAACGTCTCCCGTATGCCGGCGGCGTTCGGGAGTTAGCGCCGAAGCGAAAAAAAAGTTTTTTAAAAAAATCACAGCACAGCACGCTTACTTTTTAAGATTAAGAGTTAATTTTTGGCTCCTTTTTTTGTCATGCCTGAAGTTTAGTATGCAACCATCAGAAATGAAAAAAATATCATTATCATATATAAATATTGAAATATATGACCAAAAAAAATTTTTCATGTATAATTTTATATAAATCACACTGTGAGCAAAACGGTTAAAGATAACGGGTTATTTTGTTTTTCTTTGTATTGTACACTAAATTGCGATGATTTTGGTATATAACAAATTGTAAAACGATCAAAGCAACATAGAGAAAATATTATCACAAAATGATGCGTGAATTTGTAACGCGTGGACGTAAAAAAATGTTTTTTTCAAAAATTCACCATAAATCGAAATATTGTGCTGGAGACTTCCCGTTTGTTGAAAAATGAAGCTAATTGATTGAATATTACTATACTGTAAATGTTTTTGCTTTGCTTTTCACCATTTTGCTCGAAATAAAGCGGACTGGTTTAATTTTTCTATTTATCGTGGATTTATATGAAAATATTTCAAAACTGATGTGCCACAACCATGAGTTATTTTCTGTTGTATTGTACATAAATTGCGCATATTTTCATATATATAAAACTTATGTAACAACTAATATAAAACGGTGCAAACATTACACAACGTGATTTAAAGAATTGAGATGTTCAAGTTACCGGGCGGACGTAAGGAAAATGTTTTTTCAAAATTCACCATAAATCGAAATATTGTGCTAGAGACTTCCAATTTGTTGCAAAATGAAGGTAAATGATTGAATATTACTAGAATATAAGAGTTTTAGCTTACAATTGCGTTTTTCGACCATTTCGGTCGAGTTAAAGTTGACCAAAGGTTGAAATTTTGGCAGTTATCGTGGATTTATGAAAATATTTCAAACTGATAAAGCTACAACCATGAGTTATTTTCTGTTGTATTCTACATGAAATTGCTTAGCATTTTCAGATATAAAAGTTTATGTAATCTTAATTAATGTAAACGTATGCAAACATTATGACAACGCGGACGAAGAATTTCTGAGATGGCCGAGTTACCACGCGAGACGTAAGAATGCTTTTTTTTTTTTTTTTTTTTTTTTTTTTTCCACCATAAATCGAAATATTGTGCTAGAGACTTTCAGTTTGTTGTAAAATGAAGGTACATGATTGAATATTACTAGAATGTAAGAGTTTTAGCTTTTAATTATGCGTTTTTTTACCATTTCGGTCGAGTTAAAGTTGACCGAAGGTTGAAATTTTGGCAGTTATCGTGATTTATATGAAAATATTTCAAAACTGATAAAAGCTACAACCAAGAGTTATTTTCTGTTGTATTCTACATGAAATTGCGCACATTTCCATATATAAAACTTTATGTAATGACTAATATAAAACGGTGCAAACATTACGACAATGTGACGAAAGAATTTCTAAGACGAAGTAAAAAGTTTTTTCAAAATTCACCATAAATCGAAATATTGCTAGAGACTTCCAATTGGTTGCAAATGAAGGTAAATTATTGAATATTACTAGAATGTAAGAGTTTAGCCATAATTATAAAAGATGGACCATTTTCCTGCCGAGTCAAAGGATCAAGGTTGAAATTTTGGCAGTTATTGTGATTTATATGAAAAATATTTCCAACTGATAAAAGTTACAACCATGGTTGTATTTTGTTGTATTTACATGAAATCGCACACATTTTCATGTATATAAAACTTTATTGTAACGGCTAATATAAACAGTGCAAAAATTACGACAAATGACGAAGACCCTGAAATTCGGCAGAGTTACCGGACGAAGGAAAGTTTTTTCAAAATTCACCATAACCGAAATATTGTGCTAGAGACTTCCAATTTGTTGCAAATGAAGGTAAATGATTGAATATTACTAGAAGGTAAGAGTTTTAGCTATAATTGGCGCTAACCATTTCGGGTCGAAAGCCAAAGTTGACCAAGTTTGAAATTTTTGTAGTTGACGACGGGTACATCCACTTGGCACCCAACAGACAATTTTAGTCGACGATGATACGCCCAGTCAGCGCTACGGGTTAAAATGCTTTCTCCTATTTCTCTTATTTACAGTAGAGTCACCATGTTGCCGTATGCACAACAGTTTATAGTCATTAGCAGCGTGAATGTTGTTTTCAGCTTCAGCTATAACTTGCAGCTTAAATTTAGCAGTACTGTATATTTCCTGCCGGCCTTTATTCATAGCTAATCGAGGTATAATGTAAAAATATCCGCTCCCTTCTTCTACTCAATGTCATTTGTAAATATAACTATGGTAATTGTTTACTACCGCATAAATGTTGAAATACAAGCAAAACAGCTGTTGTTATCCAATTTGGTTATTAATAAAACAGCAGTGTCTCGTCTGGTTGTTTATGGCTGTATGCATTTATGCAAGAGTATAATGTTACTAACAATACTTTATCATTCTTTACTTTAACTATTAGATGATAAAAGAGATGAAGGAAAAGCAGTTGGTCTATTGTAATTTGGTTCTCGCGCTGCCTGATTGTAGTACACTGCTGTCAGTTCACAAGAAATTTAAAAATATTTTCTAAATATTGTTGTATTGTTATTAATTGCTAAACCCCAACACAAAATCAAATTATCGTAACTCAAGCAGTACCTGTATTTCTTTTCTGAGCGTCCTGCTGTTGGGCACAAGTATTTGGCCCTCAAGCACCCAGCGATCCCTCTCAGGCACCCATCTCCTCACAAGCGCCTTCCACCAGTTTCCTAGCACCAGCTCCTGAGTGCTCGGTACCAGTTGCCGAGCACCCAGTGCCAACTCTTCAGTGCCAGTCTCCTGCTCGAAGAGCCAATCGCCTGTTTCCAACCATGGGTCTCCTACCCTATGCAGCTCTCCTTTAATATTTGCTGGCTAGCTTTCCTACCCTTTTTTGGCTCTAGCTAGCCCCAGTCTTGCCTGCCTCAACCTTTCTGATGAGGAGCCATGCAGATGACAGACCTAGGTTTCAATAATGGCGCTTTTCCCCATCTTCTTGAAAGCACTCAAGGAGATTGAAGATTGGTTTTCTGCTAAGAGGGAGCAGGGTAAGGCTTTCTTTGCCTTTCCTCCCTCTTGCTTAATCTGTAGGAGGTATCTTTCTTATGCCACCGGGGAAGTTCCTTCTTCCCGACGCTCAGCATTTTCTTTGGCAAAAATTGTTTTTGTCAGCAGAACTTGGCCACCTTGTCAAAGACCTCTTTGAGATGTTTGAAGTTTGAAGTTTCTTGACTGGATGGTGGAAGCTCTAGCCAAGATGGTTCTTTTGAACTTTCTGTTCTATTCTCTCTGGGAGTTTTGCAGAAGAGAGATTTATGGTGCTCCCTTTCTACTAAAGGAGTCACTCAAGCCCAGAAGTTGGACCTCCAATAGAAGTCGACTTAGACTGCCTGGCACATTCCTTCCAAATGCCCTACAATTCGGGAGGCGTTTGTTCCTAAGAGATGGTGTCTCCTCTTCATAACAACCCTTTCGTGGATTAAGCCCAAGTCCCAGAAAGGGAGCTAAGCCCAAGTCCAAGCCCAGGACCCACTCCAACGCCCACTTCTCAGCCAGAACTATCAAGGGAGCTCAAGTCCTTGCCTTAAGAAATGAGGAAGAAATCCTCCTTGCACAAGTGAGAGCCAGTCTTCTCGAGTTTTGTGAGAAGTGGAGAATCATAGGGACAGAACAGTGTTTTGTCAAGGTTCTGAGGGAGGGCTACTCCATTCTGTTAATGAGGAGCCCCCCCTTTAGTCCCTTCTCCCATCATTTTGAGAGCCTACTCAAGAGGCTTAGAAAAACATTAAACCCTTTTGGAGGAGGTCTCCTCTCTCCTTTGAAAGAGAGCTGTAGAAGAAGTCGAGGACATCAACTCAGAGGGCTTCTACTACCATGTGTTTGTGGTACCCAAATCATCGGGGTTTGGAGACCAGTCCTCAATGTAAGCACCCTCAGTCTCTTCGTCCAGAAGACGAAGTTCAAGATGGAGATGAATAAGTCAGTCCTTTCATCCATTCACCAGGCAATTGGATGATAACCTTGGATATGCAGGACGCATACTTCCACTTCCCCATCCATCCAGACTCCAGGAAATATCCGCGTCTGCTTTCCAGACACCTCTCAGGCGCCCACGCCAGTGTCTGTGCCGGGTCTCCTCTCGGAGTGCCAGGTGCCAACTAAATCTTCTGCCTCGCCTTGCTCCCGGCCCCACGCACCTCAAGTGTCCACTTCCAGTCCTCACTCCTCCAGCAGAGATGGCTTCATTTAATAGGCATAGACGCTATTCTATATCTGGATGACTTGCCTCTTCAATCCCCTTTGAAGGAAAAGATACCGAAGGACTTGAACATCTCCCTTTCAGGAACTGAATTATCATCTACTCAGAAGTCCTATTGGCCCTGTCACAAGAGTGCTCTATTTGGGATGAGTCTCAACTCTCCCATTTGGGACCACTCTTTGACGGGTGGGAGGGGCTCTTGAGCCCCAAGAATCTGTTCCCAGGGTTTGAGTCCAAGAGTCCCATATACCATTCTTATTATTTCTTTGAATTAATTTTTGCGGAATTTTCCACTTTTGCTAAAATTTACTGGACCTGATAAAAAGGAAAAGATATAACTGGGATTGGGTTTATATCTGAATCTAAATAGTGGGAACTGTGGTAGGACCATCAACTGCCCGATAAATGTTCCGACCTGAGAGACATCAGGCGGAACTATTCTTTAGGGCTGGATCACGGATTCCAGGGGGTGTCTGGTTCTAGGGACAGGACTCTCTGCATTCTATCCGGTTTGCCCATGATGTGATTAGGGTGGGGACGATTGTATTCTTGTAATACTCTCAGTCCTAGCAAGCGGGTTTGGCTTACACTTGGGCCACTCTAATCCCCTGTGGCGTAGGGTAGGCGGTCAGACTTTTGGGAGTTGGTCCTCACTTGTGCCATTGGTAGAAGAATAAACTCCATGAAAGGCTGATGATATCTTTTTAAGGTTTTCAGGTTTAATTTTTTTTCCCTCCCCTCAATCTTTATGACAAGTCATTATAAGGATTTGAGTACCCCTGGACCCTTTGATGGTAATGACTCGGCACAGTTGACAGCCGCTGGAACCTCCTATGACAACCCTTCTTTAGAAAAATCAAAACAAAATCAAAAATGTACTACACTGAACCTTATACTCAATACAAAATAAACCCAAAAGAAGTAAATATCATCTTGACCCAGCCTTGACTCACTTCGACTCCCTCTTTGGAAGTGGAAGTTGGTCAAGGTTTCTAACGTTAGAAGCAGAATGGAAAATTTCAGCCCTAAAGTGGAAAACTACCTATTAAACAAACATTCAACGACAGAAATGTCGTTTAGACAGATAAGAGAAAATACTTGACTTATAGAAGCCACAACAGAGTCAGTCTGAGGACTATGTCTATAACAACAATAGATAATATAACAGTAAGAATTAAAAAACATGACACTATGAACAGCATCCAGAGTACCATTATGCTCCCTGAGAACAGTGACGAACCAATCAAAAAGAATATACTCTTGGACTCTCTTAAAAAAAGATATCCCAGAGTCCAAGATTGTTAGGTTTATAATATACCAAGTAAGCGGAAAAAAAAATATTAAAAATCATGAAAATAAAATTTATGGTCAAGATCTAATTCTAAAATAAGTTTTAGGTCAAAACAGGAGAAATAAGGCCTTATAGTCCCACAGCCACTACAGTGTCAAAACTGTAGTAAATATGCGGCATGCAAAAATATTGTTGAAACGTAACCTGTATGTGGGTATTGTGGATATGAAGAACATGCCCCTACAGTGGAATTCAGTGAACCAAATGTATAAACTGTGGGCAGAATCATTATGTAAGATTCAAAGAATGCATTGAAAATGCTACAAGAAAGAACAGGAATATCTATTAGAGGCTAAATAGAATTGAAAGTGAGAATTCAAGATCCTGCTAAGAAGCTTACATATGCCTTGGATAACAAGAATAATGAACTCAAAGATACATACAGATCAAAGTAATAAACTGCTGCCAAATAAACCTCAAGAAGAAAATAATGCTTACAGAGAAAAACTAAAATGGTAAAGAATCAAGAACAGGCACAAAGGATATGGGTAACATTTTATCCAACTCTTTTGAAATGTTAATGCAGATAGCACAAGATGATGATACTGCTACAAAAGAAACGGAGGAAAGTCGTGATGGAGTGGAAATTAAAGATGAAAAAAGGCCTTTTTGGAGAGAACACCACCCAAAACAAAAAACCAACTATAATTAGAGCAACATCTGTTAAACCAAAGATAAAGGATATAAAGAAAGAATAAATCAAAACTAAAAATATAATTATCTCCTAAAATAATAGTAAAACCTATGGATACAGATATCCAAAACACTGAAGTTAAAGATGACAATGATGATGTCAAGGAGAAGAGGCTACTCCATCACCAGTAGTTGGTACTAAAGCAAATGAAACAAGAAATGGCCATAAACACATGTGGATGTAATGATTGTTTTGTAGAAATTGTGTGCAGTAATAACAAAAACTTAACAAGAGATGGATTAACGAACATATAAGAAATTTTATGAAATATAAAAAAGAAACCAATGATTTGAGTAACTACTAAAAGGTTGCATGTGCATTGAGCACTTAATATTTTATAAAGATAAACAAGTGAATGTTGTGAGTAAATTATTAGAAAAGATTCAACTTGATAATACAAAAAAAGAGAGTAAAACTCGACCACAATAACAAAATATTTTCAGTAGCTATGTTGTACAATGGAATGTGAATGGTCTACAGACCAGAGCCATACCTAGAGAAGTACAACGTTATTAAAAGAATATGAACCAGTGATATTATGTTTACAACACGCCAATAATAATATCAACAATAGGTAAATATACCTAGCATCAACAAACATCTAGAGAGGAAGTATGAAATTTAGGTACTGCTATACAGTATGTACACTGCAAGAAAGTGAAGATACAGTTTTCTTTTAGACTGCTCATCTAATCTTTATTTTTTTCTACAGAAAACACATAATCTGTAAATTTACCTTAGAATATGAAAATACAATGCAATTATATCATATATGTTAAATCTGCAAAAACAAAAACGTTCAGATACTTAAACACCAAGCATGTCCTGGCAATCAGAATTTCAGATGACTTCTGCTCATAGAGATCTAAAAGATATGTGTGAATATCTCGTGTAGTAATTTTTTATCAGAACGGCAATATTTACTCGTTTCTTCCGTTATGGACAGGCTTATTATTGCATCATCATACGAGGTAGTGATAATTTCTTTAATTTTCACACATTCATATTTGTATTTCACGGTGTTAAAAGTCAGCTGGAATTAATGGCAGTAAATGTTGCAACAGCTACGGTAAGTTGACCAAATCTATTTAAATCTGCAAGAGCTCTCTATGATGTGGAGCGATTCGGGCGGAAAATGCCAAGTAACTGGATGTTTCTTGACGCTGTCCGCTCTCTCTGCGCTGCCATAGTTTCTCTCTCTCTCTCTCTCTCTCTCTCTCTCTCTCTCTCTCTCTCCATCGCTAAAACATACTATACAACATAGTATCGCCAATCTCTAAAAAAAAAAATAATGAAATGAGTAGCTCTACATATATAGGCCCAGGCTTACACAACAGCAACAACTCGCTAAAACATACTATACAAATATAGTATCGCTCAATCTCTAAAAAAAAAAAATAATGAAATGAGTAGCTCTACATATAGGCCTAGGCTTACACAACAGCAACTCTCTCTCTCTCTCTCTCTCTCTCTCTCTCTCTCTCTCTCTCTCATCGTAACATTGCATTCGCTCCTTTATTGTTCTCACGTTGCTCAAATTTAACTCTTGATTTCACTATGGAAGATCATGCCTGATTATGCAAGCATTCCTCATTGTGGTGTCATAAATTCATTTGTAAGGTTAATTGCAGGTTACGCCGGTATCGTTTATTTTGCTCAGAACTGTCGCTGCAAATTACAACTTGAACGTATCACTTGTAAAGCTTACTACCGCATTTAAGTATCAACATGTCAGAATCAGAATATACTGAAAGTTATAGGAGGTCAAGAAAACCAACACACTAAGACAGAAGCTCCTCCCTTTCTAAAGTTGCCAGATGTCGATTATTGAGCAATATACTGTATGTCCGAAGATTTAAAAAAACTGTATCTTCACTTTCCTTGCCGAGTGTACATAACAGAGTATGTTATGACAAAGTACTGTACCTGTAAACTTTACTGATCTGCAAACATCGAGTAGTAGAATACAAGTAAAAAAACTAAAATTATTTATTTCACAATTTATACAATCAACCAAATAAACATGACTGACAAACTCAAAGAATTACTTAATATTGCCAAGGAACCTACATTAACCCTTAAACGCCGACTGGACGTATCATACGTCGACTAAAATTGTCTGTTGGGTGCCAAGTGGACGTACCGTACGTCGACTACAAAAAATTTCAACCTTCGGTCAACTTTGACTCGACCGAAATGGTCGAAAATCGCAATTGTAAGCTAAACCTCTTACATTCTAGTAATATTCAATCATGTACCTTCATTTTGCAACAAATTAGAAGTCTCTAGCATAATATTTCGATTTATGGTGAATTTGAAAACTTTTTCCTACGCTCTCGCAAGGTAACTTGGTCGAAATTTAGAAATTCTTTCTTCATTTTGTCGTAAGTTTTGGTAATTGTTTTATATTAGCCGCTACATAAAGTTTTATATATGAAAATGTGTACTACAAAATACAGCAACATAGCTGGTCCTTTATGGTTGGTTATCAGTTTGAAAATGCGCTTCATATAAACCACGAGGACCGTTAAAATTTCAACCTTGGTCATCTCACCGATCACGGTAAAGCAAATTGTAAGCTACAATCCTTACATTCTAGTAATATTCAGTCATTTACTCAACAAATTGAAAAATGAAGACAATATTTATTTATGGTGAATTTTTGAAACATTTTCCTTATAAAATACAAGCCAGAAATTTTCATACGTTAATGCATTGTTGCACTTATTTTTATATTAGTCGTTATTAAAAGTTTTATATATGGAATGAGGCGCATTTCATGCAGAATACAACAGAAAATAAGTCATGGTTGTAGTTTATCGTTTGAAATATTTCATAAATCACTTATAACTGCCAAAATTCGTCAACTTTAATTCAATCGAAATGAAAAACGTAATATAGCTGCCAAAATCCCAAGATTCTAGTAATATTCAATTATTATCTTCATTTTTGCAACAAATTGGAATTTCTAGCACAACAGCTTGACGGCGGTGAATTTCTGAAAAACTCTTTTTCCCATGCTCGCGCCGTAACCGCCAAACATCTCAGAAATTTTCGTCACGTTGTTGCAATGTTTCGCATCGCTTATTAGTCGTTACATGTCTTATATGAAAATGTAAAGTACCATGCAGAAATACAACAGAGCACAGCTCGCGGTCGTAGCTTTATCAGTTTTGAAATATTAATATAAGTCACGATGACCGTTAAAATTCTCAACCTTGTCATGAATCCCCGATCGAATGAAATGGTAACGCACTGTAAGTTAAAAACTTCACATTCTAGTAATAATTGGTTCATTTACCTTCATTTGCAATAAATTGGAAGGTTTTAGCACAATATTTCTCGAGTTTATAGAATTTCTTGAAACATTTTGATAGTTCAAGGTAACTGCCAAACATTCAGAAATTCTTTTCGCGCCACGTTGTCGCACAAAACAGACTGCTTATATTGTCGCTACATAAAGTTATATATGAAAATGTGGCAAGAATTTTATGTACACACCATGGTTGTGTTATCGCTTTGAACATTATATAAATCACGATAAATAGAAAAATTTTTATTTTCGTCAATCTAACTTCGATCAATGGCTCTAAAATCCACTAAGTTGTAACACCATAGCCCAGTAATATTCAATCGACTAGCTTTCATTTTTCATCAAACGGAAGTCTTCAGCACAATATTTCGATTTACGTGAAATTTTGAAAAAACATTTTTTTACGCCCTGCTATAATTCATTCATCACGGTGATAATATTTTCTCTGTGTTGCTTTGATCGCTTTTACAATTTGTTATATACCAAAATCATCGCAATTTAGTGTACAATACAAAGAAAAAAAATAACCCATTATCTTTAACCGCTGTCACAGCGCCATTTTTGTATAAATTATATATGAAATTTTTTTTGTGCTGTCATACATTTCAATATTTATATATGATAGTGATATATTTTTTCCATTTCTGATGGTTGCATACTAAACTTCAGGCAATGACAAAAAGGGAGCCAAATTAACTCTAATCTTAAAACTAAGCATGCTGTGATTTTTTAAAAACTTGTTCCGCCGCGCTAACTCCTAACGGCATACGGGAGACGTTTTTTGTAACAGAGGCGCGGGCGCTTAAGGGTTAGTAGATTTTAATGCCCACAACCCAGTGGACTGTACCAGCAGACTAAATAGAGCAGGAAGTAAAGTAGAAGAATTCATAGATTCATATGATATGTGTTGTATGTGATAACAAAATCAGCACATATTTTTCTAAAACACATGGAAAATTTTCCCTCGGTTGTCTTAAATCTGTGTATGCAGCAAACATAGTAGATAGATTGGATTGAATACAGTTGACGACTTGTATACATGTGGATCATCATTTCCTATTATTAATTTCATTATTACAAAATAATCCCACCAAGCATATCTCTCAATATAACATATATTTATAAAGCAGATTAGGAGCAATATGAATTCCACACTAGAAATATCACACCATTGGAATATTTAAAGACCATAATGAAACTAATAAATTTCTTGTTGATTTCATTAAAATGCTGCTGATACAATATCGTAAATCCAAATCTCATCCAACAAAACACAAAGTCCCATGGTGGTCTGAAAACTAACAGAATTAATAAAAATAAACACCAAATTGGAAGACGATTAGATCATTTTGAATAGAAAATCAGTGAAATAAGCAAAATATTACCATATTAGACTCTACAAAAGCTGACTATATTATTATTAGAAATTAACATTACATTAAAACTCTATATAACAAAATATCTACAAAATTTAAAAGAGAAGTAATTCAAGGAAGAATCATTTCATGGAGAAAATATGCATCAGATCTCTCCAGTAATACTCCCATACAAAAATTTGGGAAAATTCAGGAAAATAAATGGTACCCATGTTAAACCACCCAGATATCCATAATAAAAAGATGGGAAAAGAATACTTGATCCTAAAGAAATAAGTAATATAATAAATGAAAATTTAGCAAAGGTATTAGGGACAAAAATTTAGATGAGCATTTCACATAAGGAAAAAATAATATAGAATTAATAATAAATTCTTAAATAATAGAAGATATATATTATAATAGAAAATTTAATATGAAGAGTTGGAATCTGCTCTGCTGAACAGCAATAAATGTGCCCTTGGAGGTGACAGTATTTGTTTTGAGATGATCTGCCATTTAGCACCTTTTGGCAAAGACGACTCATTAGAGTTTTATAACCACTTATGGCTTTGAAGTTTATTTTGGTGAACATGAATGCTATAATGATTACTGTCCCCAAACTGGAAAAGATCCCATTAATGTAAATAATACAGACCAATTTTAACAAGTTGTTGTGCAATTACTAGAGAAAATGGTAAATGGTCGACTAACGGGCACATTTGAGAAAATAAAATTTGACTCCACTCAGTTCGGGTCACAGTGTAACAGATCTACACTGACTTCTGTCTAAGTTGGAAGACTACATACGTAAGAGGATTTGAATGAAACAAATTACTATAGCCGCTTTTTTTGACATTGAAAAGGCATATGATACTACATGGAGATATGCAATATTAAAACCGCCACAGAAAAACGGCATCCATGACATTTACCCAGGTTTATCCAAAACTTTTGACAAATCACACTTTTCGCGAGAATTACGATGTATTGTCAGTACATTTATTAGAGAATGGTGTTCCAAGGAAGGATCCTCTTAGTGGCACACTGTTTACTTTAACAATAAATGATATCAGTAATAATCTACCTATTGGAATTACAAGTAACTTGTATATGGATGACGGCCGTATATTAATCGCATCTTGTATAAAAACATGCAGAGTGAATCATTAATAAAACTATAATAAAATAGATGAATGGGCCTCACATGTGGTATTTAAATTTTCTGTATACAAAATACTCAAGCAGTAATGTTTTATAAAATAAAAAGTAATAAAGGTGAAGAAATAGATTTAAAAATCAGAAATCATTCCATACCAATTGACCAAACAGCAAAATTTCTGGGATTAGTATTCGATACTAACTTGAACTGGAATGCCCACATAACATATATGAAATCAAAATGTAAAAGAGCATTAAACCTAATTAAAAGACTACTTCACCAGCTTAGAGCCGATAGACATACCCTCTTACTGGACTGTATAAAGTAATAGTACTGTCTATCATTGATTATGGAACATAGCTCAGCATCAGACGCAACTCTGAAAACTCCTTGGACCCAGTTCATAATGAAGGCCTAGAATATGTCTAGAAGTTGGACAATATCAACAACATCGCTTTTACAAGTTGAATGTGGTGAATCACCCTCTCTCCATAGAAAACTAGTAACAATGAAGAGTGCTCTGAGAATTCAGACAAATGATTCTCTTACCAAAAATTATATGGATTAAGAGATTTGGTTTATAAAATTCAAATCATCCACCTCCTTTCCCAATTAGAGCTAGAAGATTGTTTGCGCGCCAAATATAAATATACAAATACTTCAATATTAAAATTACCTCCTACTTGGACAATGAATAAAATGAGAATTTGTACACACTTAAAATATTTATCAAAAAGTTATTCATATAGCCCCCAGAACACCATAGTGACAACATACAGAACATGAGAATCCTAAAAGGTCCACATTACGTAGTACAGTATACACTGACGGATCTAAGTTACAGTACAGAGTGGATATGCTGTAGTATCCCAAGACAAAGTGTATCAGCTCTCTACCAGATAATGTTTCATTATTTACAGTTGAGTTATGTGCAATAACATCAACCATAAAAATAATTAAAGAAACCTCATTTAATAATTTTGTGATTTATAGCGACTCCAGAAGCGCTGTAGAAGCCATTCAAAGCTATAGTAAAAAAAATAATTTTATACAACAAATTAAGTTTTCACTCCATAAATTGTATAATAATAGAAAAAATATTGAAATATGTTGGATCCCTGCCCATGTAGGGATTAAAGGAAATGAAGAGGCTGATAAAGCATTTAAAGAAGCAGTCCACTTGACAAGAGCAAATGTAAACATCCCTATTAGTGGCTATATAAGATATATAAAAACCATCATTGTAAATAAATGGCAAAATATATGGAATGAAGAACCTGTAAATAATAAATTAAAACAGATAAAATCCAGTGTTAGAAAATGGAGTTCGTCATATGAGAGAGACAGAGACGCACACAAGGAATTCTGACGCGTCTTTGAATAGGCCATGCTCACGTGGACACATGGACATTAATGAACAAACTATGTATTCCTCCTCCCAAATGCCAGATTGCAAAGTGTTGATAACTTTGAAACATGTATTATGTGAATGTCCTAAATATAACCTGCAGCGAGCTATTAAATTTTAAAATAAAACAATAAAAGCAAATTTTATCTTAATCTTCAACATTGTCAGTAATAACCATTTTAACGTCTATGAGTTTTGATTTAATTAATAAAATACAAAAAGTAAATAATGAAAATACGAAAACTTAATGAGTTTTAAAACAACTACATTTTAAAATTTTACATAGTTTATTTTGAATTTTAACTTTAAACGCCAAGCCTCTATTTACAAAAAAAGTGTCTGTCGTGAGTTGGTATGTCAGAGTTAAATACGCCAAAGCGGAAAAAAGTGTGTGTTTTTTTTTTTTTTTTTTTTTTTTTTTTTTTTCCCCAAAAATCACAGCACGCTTTAGTTTTTAAGAGATTAAGAGATCGTTTTGCCCTTTTTTGTCAGCTTTTTCAGTAGTTTAGTATGCAACCATCAGAAATGAAAAAATATCATTATGATAAATAAATATTTGAATATATGATCGCAAAAAATTTTCATATATAATTGTACACAAATTCACGCCAGAGCAAACGGCAGTTAATGAGTTATTTTTTTTTTTTCGTTGTATTACACTAATTTACGATGATTTTGGTATATAAATAAATTGTAAACGATCAAAGCAACACAGAGAAAATATTATCACAAATGATGCATGAATTCGTAATGTATGGACGTGAAAAACAAGTTTTTTTTCTAAAGTTCGCACTATAAATTGAAATATTGTGCCAGAGACTTCTGGTTTGTTGCAAAATGAAGGTAATTGATTGAATATTACTAGACTGTAAGTGTTTTAGCTACTTATTGCATTTTTCAATTATTTGTCTATTAAAGCGACCGAGGGCCGAATTTTTTTCTATTTATCGTGATTTATATGAAAATATTTCAAAACTGATAAAAGCTACAACCATGAGTTATTTTTTGTTGTATTCTACATGATATTGCGCACATTTTCATGTATAACACTTTATGTAAGGCCTAATATAAAATGGTGCGAAAATTACGACAAGGTGACTAAAGAAATTCTGAGATTTTCAGCCGTTACCACGCGCAGACATAAGGAAAAGTTTTTTTTTAAAAATTCACCATAAATCGAAATATTGTGCTAGAGACTTTCCGTTGTTGCAAAAATGAAGGTAAAATGATTGAATGTTACTTAGAAATGTAAGAGTTTTAGCTATTAATTATGTTTTTTACCATTTTCGGTCGAAATAAAGACCGAAGGTTGAAATTTTGTTACTTATCAAGATTTATAAGGAAAATATTTCACAATTGATAAAAGCAATATCCATGAGTTATTTTGTGTTGATTCATGAAATTACGCACATTTTCATATATAAAACTTTATGTAACGGCTAATATAAAAATGGTGGTACAAACATTACTTATTGTAAAGATTTAAAAGAATTTTTTGAGATGTTCGGGCTAAGTTAATACACGGACGAAGGAAAAGTGCGTTTTTCAAAATTCACCATAAATCAAATATTAGCAAAGACTTCAATTTGTTGCAAAATGAAGGTAAATGATTGAATATTACTAGAATATAAGTGTTTAGCCATAATTATGTTGACCATTTCAGTCGTAGCCAAGTTGACCGGTTGAAATTCTTGGCACTTACCGTGAATATGAAAATATTTCAAACTGATAAAAGCCAACCATGGGTTGTTTGTTGTATCTTACATGAAATTGCGCATTACTTTCATATATAAAACTATGTAACGCTAATATAAACGTGCAACATTGTTTAATAAAGTGACGAAGAATTTCTGAGATGTTCGCCAAGTTAATGACGCAGACCTAAGGAAAAGTTTTTTCAAAAATTCACCATAAATCGAAATATTGTGCTAGAGACTTCCAATATGTTGCAAACTGAAGGTAAATGATTGAATATTACTGGAATGTAAGAGTTTTAGCTACAATTGCATTTTTTCAATCATTTGGTCAAGTCAAGATGACCAAGGTTGAATTTTTGGCACACGTGTGGATTTATATGAAAATATTTCAAACTGATATAAGCTACAACCATGGTTTTTTTTTTTTTTTTTTTTTTTTTTTTTTTGTGGCTCTTACATGAAATTGCGCACATTTTCATATATAAAACTTATGTAACGCTAATATAAAACAGTAAACATTACGACAAAGTGATTCTAAAGAATTTCTGAGATGTTCAATAGTTACCGCTGGATGTAAGAAAAAGTTTTTTCAAAATTCACCATAAATCGAATATTAGTTAGAGACTTCCAATTTGTTGCAAAATGAAGGTAAATGATTGAATATTACTAGAATGTAAGAGTTTTAGCTTCAATTATGCTTTTTGCCATTTCGGTCGAGTCAAAGTTGACCAAAGGTTGAAATTTTGGCACTTATCATGATTTCTATGAAAATATTTCAAAACCTATAAAAGCTACAACCATGAATTATTTTTTGTTGTATTGTATGGGAAATGCGCATACTTTTCATATAAAACCCATGTAACGGGCAATATAAAATGGTGCAAAAATTACGACAAAGTGACGAAAGAATTTCTGAGATGCGCCTGATGCTCTGTAGCAGAAGAAAGAAATTGGCGCATGCGCAGCTGGGCAACACTTGTAAATAAAACAACAGCGCGACCCGCGGAACTCCAGCAGCCCTCAAGGTGCGTGAGGGGATTTAAAATCTTTCTCGCAAACTAGGCCTGGCAACTATTTTTCCGCTAATATTTAAAAACTTTTGTAGTCGACGCATCGCGACGCCCACTGGCACCTGGATAGACAATTTAGTTGACGATGATACGCCCAGTCGGGCGCTTAAGGGTTAATATACCTTTGTAGTGAGTATATACAGAAACAACATGAGTATACCATATTTGGTCCCAGTGCTAAGCTTAGCTCAGGACCTGTCATTTCATCCGTCTTTCGGCCAGCCCTAAGAGAGCCGCATTGTCAGCTCAGTGGTTTGGTTAAACCGTTTTAATAATAACAATACCATGAATATTGGATTCAGGATGCCGCGGTGAGCTGCAATTGTTATGTAATTACTTCCTGCAAGTATATAAAACATAATTTTATTAAAAATGTCATGTTTATAACAGTACACAAGAGAATATTTTGATCACTGTTGATTTTCATCTCTAATCACTGCAAAAATATTGAAAATCCAAATTTCATGTATAGTAAATTACAAAACCTAACAGGCTGTATGCAGAAATTGCCCGCACTACGGAATCAGTGCGCACGCATGTGTTCTCCCCATTTTTTTAGTGTTCCATATTTCTTACAGTTTAGTTGATCTTCTAAGTATGATTATCACAATATCATAACAGTACACAAGAGAATATTTTACCACAGTTGACATTTGTCTCTGCTCTCTCTCTCTCTCTCTGTAACCTGTACACATGATTTGCATTTAGATTTGGTCAAAAGAATAAAAAAAGAAAAATTACAATTATAGCTGACATACTATCATGAAAGATAACTAAAACCAACAGCAATCCATGCGTGTGTGTATGAGCCAATAAATAAAGACGTCATGGGATAGAGAGGGGCAATACACTCCCCCATCAAGTTTCAAGGCACACTGATCCTGTCCCCTGTGCTGAGCTACTACAATTGCCTTAAGTCATTCTACGGACCATTGAAGATATAAAAATCTTTTCCGCTAAGTTCATCCAAATCATATGGCGCTTAATATTAATGATGATACTCATATGAGTTAGCCTGTCTATCACTCAAATCCTGTTATAGATCATCATATGATCATGCCCGTCCATTAAGGGTTAAGCCCCTAATTTTTTAGTAAAGTGCTTTGTAATTTTTCTTACTGTAATGAAGAACAGGTCTAGGGTTCAGCTAAATGTCTCCCGAAAGAATTAAAATTAACATAAAATCAGTAGTGAACCAATAGACTCATAACAAGAGTAACATTGTAAAATCAGAACAGTAACCAATACTACCATCAACAACCACAGTATTTAAATTAGTTACAAGAATTCTGTTCAAGCATAACAAACTCCGGCCAGGCATTATTTAAAAAAAGCACCAGAAGCAACTGGTCGACAAGGTGGGGCCAGCACACTAAGGCAATATAAGAAAATGCCAGGTTTGCCACAACAATTAGGGGAGCACAGTCATGATGGATTTAGAAATTATGAAAAGCTCAAGGAAAGAGTAGGTAAGGTGAAGGCACTTTCCTGATAATCCACCAAGCAATTTTGCTTTCTTACCAGCCTGTCCAACACATTTTTTGAAAAAACAGGAACAAAAAAGAGGAAAAATGCCTGATTGCCCTCAAGCAATGGAACTCAAACCCAAGACCATGGAAGGCCACAGTACAATGGTTATGGCACAGTCCAAGGTTGGAGAATAAGGTTTGTATTCATAGTAACTTTCTCTTAGAAGGGTTGCCTACCAGGCTGGTTCGATTTCAGTGTCCTCCTCTTAAGAGTTACCTGCCAAGGCTGAAGTGAATGTAGCTAAGAAAAGTCACATTAACCCACTACCCATGCAGACACAGTATTCTTGGTTCATCCAAAACTCCTAATGCATGTGCAATGTGTTTTCTCCCTGGGTAGCATCTGCAGTTTACTTTGGCCAATCATAGGGAAGTCTGCGGAGGGTTGACCACAATGTGTAGTGTACTAGTGACTGTTCATGAGTATGCATCTGCTTGTGGTTCAGCAATGCTTACCACCTGATCCGATCATGTGTGTCCACGGTGCTAACCAAGGCTGAGTGGGGTGTCGATTTTCTTTCAGCCTAACCAAAGGAGACTTTTTGGAACCCCTCTAGGCAAAGTAGAAGTGGTACTTTTTAAAGGTCTTGGGCTTACTTGAGGGCATAATGATCTCGGGGATCAAGCACAACGCCTTTGAACCCAATCTTGTTAATAGAGGCGAGATCGTCATCCAGGCTGCCATGATCACAGCTTGCTTGTAATATTTTAGATCAGGCTAACAATGTTATCTGCAGATCAGAAGGTTTCCTGTTGTCCAGATGTAGAAAGCTGCTTCCCCTGCCATTGACATTCCAAAGAAAATTCTACATGCTGAGTGACACTTCAGTTTGTCAGTTTGTGGACTAACAGACAACCTCCTGGAGACACTGGCAAAAAGATACATCCTTCTCAACTGTCATTGCCTCATTCCAGGTAGCATTTTGGCCCAGCCTTTGTTTGAACTTGCTGATTTTACATCATTGGGTATCATGTTTTGATGAATTTTTTCAAGTTCCAGAAGTTGTTTGTGTTGAGAGGAAAGGCATTGACTTGGACCAAAGTGCAAACCTGGAAACAGAACTTTTTCTTGAGATGATGTAAATCACAAGTCTAGGGTTTTCTCCCGACAGTGATTAGTCGGTTCCCTGACTCTTTCTGAGGAGTATGATGCAGGAAGGAGAGGAATGACAGTATCGAGCATTGCCATTGATCCACTGTGCAATCTTTCAAACCCTCCAGGGCATTGAAGGGTACTGTGGCTATGTCTTTGGGAATAGTCATGCCTTCTGTCTCTGGTATCGGGAAGGCTTTGAGCTAAATACCGTGGAGGCACCCCCAGGTATCTTAAGGAAGAGAAGAGTTTTCCCAGGCCTTTTGCCCTTTCCCTCCAGTTCCAGCTTGAAGAGGAGGTAAGGAGAAGCTGAGGCAAGCCATCCCTCCCTTTGCCAGCTGCCACAAATAGTAGGATTCCAATCATGCCATCAGGCATTGTGGTAGTGATGAGCCGGAGCCTGGGTAGTCTGCAATTGTGATGGTTACAGGTTACATTTCAAGGACTGTTGTCCTCCTCTGTTGGACACTGATCCCATTCCCAACCTTACTCCAGATCTCCCATAGATCAGGCTCTGGTTTATAGGGAGAAGTCACCTGGGGTACACCAATCTGAAACCCTCCAGGATCTCCCCATAGGTCTGGTCTGCTGGCAGAGGTGAGGTGATGCTGGAAAGGAATGCACTTAGTCTTAGACAACCTGTTTCCAGGCTTTTACAATCAGCTTTCTTGTTGGAGGTCACCCAGGGTGGAGAAATAATTGATAGATGTTTGCTGAATGAATTTGTGCTATAAACAAGATGGAAGCAAGTTGCTTTGTTTTATTCCATCAGAGAGGGCAACTTCTTGTTTTTTGTGGATTGGAAGGATATGTGCAGATACTTATCCATTGACCTCTGCGAAGGGAGGTTTGCCAGTTCAAAGGCTTGGTTCAGTACGCTCAAAGAGATGACAGTGCAGTTCTTGTTGCGAAAGAACAAACACATCATGGCTTCACAGGCCATCTTGAGAAACTTGTACTTTGTAGACATCACTCAGTGCTCACTTTAGTGATGACTGAAGCACTAAGTGGGCTGGCCTTAATCAACCCTTCTTTTCATCTGGTGCCCATGAGATAAGAGTGAGAGAAGGCTTTGCTTGTTGGCTAGACAGTGGGAACCTCTTAGTGGGAGTTCGTTAGAACATCCCATCTGCAGAGATGAATCTTTTCTCAGACACATTATGATTGGGTGGATTCTACACCTGGGAACCTTAATTCAGGCTTGTGGATAGAAAATTACCTCTCTGATATGTCAGCATCTTTGAATGTTTCCAGTGCACGAAAGCTGCAACATCAGCTGCATGATGGTCATTCCACAGTGTCGAGCAACAACAGTTGATGATGTAGAAGCATGTGTGGGTTTGCCATGCAGTCATCTTTTTAGCAGGGAATAATCTGGCTGGAAGAAATGTTTTGGTAGACTTCCACAACTACCAGAAGAATTTAGTTGAGACATTAGTTCCTACTTTGTGGGAAAAAGGTTTTTGAGCCCGAGGGAACTTCAGTGATTAACCTGTGGCACATTGTTATAAAGGAAGCTCCTGGTGTTTTGCCCTCCCTTTTCAGACCCCAGGACTTCCTTGGAAAACACCACCCAGCAGCCCTTGGACAATCCGGATATCTTCCCTCTTCTCGTCCTTTGAGTGTTATTCATCATATGATCCACTGAGTGTTTGTCGCTTCTTGGTAGCTCCAAGTGGCCCCATGCTGAGTGGTATCTTGATCTGCTAGATCTGGTCACAGTACCCAGGTTTTTTGTTTGGCCATCTCTTTTCTTTTTAGCACATGTTTTGGAGGGAAGCCTCAACTAACTTGAATCAGGGAATGTACCATCTCCACAGGTGTTGTAGACAAGGTCTTTCTTCAGGTTAAGATCTGATTTACTCTTCTTCAACATTGAGGCAAGCTTTGTCTCATTCCTGCAGAGAATATTGCTCTGCCTTTAGCAAGGTCTTTCAGCTGAAAAGGCCAGATTTCTTACCTGGTAGAGTTGTCCATACCATAAGACAGTAAACACTTAAAGAGCTTTGGCTTTGGATTTGTCTTTCAGCAACAAAAGCACCTTGAATGAGATTCACCAACACTTGTTGTGCTAGTCAGTCTTCATAGTATGCTGACAAAACTGCATGATCCTTGTATCCTATGTGGCACCTGAAGGGCTGGGGATTCATCTCATTCATGTTCATGAATATGTGGTGGTGAAAACTCAGAATCCTGTCAGTTTTTTGGCATGTGTTTTAATACTTTTTACACTGGTTCCTTCCTTCCAAGAATTTGTTAATGGGGAGCCAGATCTGTAACTTTTGTGCTTAGGGTGATTCCTGTGGCACCATGTGATGAGAACCTGACCAGTGTGTGCGGGTATTTTTAGCACCAGCAGGTGCAAGAAAATGTCCAAGAACACCCTTTCTTTCTGGTTTCTTGAAGCATTCAAGTGGACATAAACTTTGTCCTATGAAGAGGGTGGCTGTCCATTCTGGGCAAGTGCTCACGAAGCCAGTGCCATTGGCCTGTCCCTAACCATTCAAGGAATATATTTATTTCACAGTTAATAAGAGTAGATGTTTGGCAGCATCAGGCAACTTCTTTACCTCATTTTACCTCAGACAGTGCACACAAGTCCTGGACACCATCCTGCTGATCTGTGTGGCTGCTCGACGGGTTGTGCAGTCTGCATGCTCCTCAGACAAACAAGAACTTGCCTAAGGTACTCAGATTGCATAAAAATGGAGGTTGAATGGTTTAGTGACTTGCTCTCTTTCCCTTCTTCCTTTCTTTCTTCCGCTGCAAGGTAGTAATCAGTCTGAGTATAAGCTGGACAGGCTACAGTGCAGGTAGACTTCACAGTTTGTCGCCTAACCCTAGAGCTCATAGCTTTTTGACTTCCCACTGTCCTTTTTCATATGCAGGGAGGGGGCAGTGTTCTATCATCTGAACTCCATCTGTTTATGATTGGCCTAGTTACTAGCTGTCTCTAACTTTTGTTACCCTCCCTTGAGAGCAGCACTTCAGTCTTTGAAGTTTTCCTAGAGAGAGTTCAGATTCTTCTCACTCTGGCTCAGGGCCCTATCAATCTTGTATTCCTATTCCAGATTGTATAGCAAGTCACAGGGGTCATTGGTCTCATGCTTTCAAATATGACTGTGAGCATGACATTTCTAGGTAGAGAATCAGGTTGCTAGTCAGTTGAGAGACTATCTTCCCACATAAATAGTGAGTCTTATATATAATGGGATGGCTTATATTTCTGTCGGAGCAGATACCAAAATTTTTTAGTATTTTTTGTAGGTGTGATACAACTAGAGCCTTTTCTCTTAATCCCACCCCTCTGTCGCTGACACTTAAGGGAAAAGTACCAATTTTTGGCATTATTGGGAGTTTCCCCAGTCACTGCACACCTCCAATTAACCCCAACGCCTACTGACGATCATACGTACGACTAAAATTGTCTGTTGGGTGCCAAGTGGACGCACTGCACGCCGACTACAAAAAATTTCAACCTTCGGTCAACTTTGACTCGACCGAAATGGTCGAAAAACGCAATTGTAAGCTAAAACTCTTACATTCTAGTAATATTCAATCATTTACCTTCACTTTGCAACAAATTGGAAGTCTCTAGCACAATATTTCGATTTATGGTGAATTTTTGAAAAAACTTTTTCCTTACGTCCGCTGCGGGTAATCCTGGCTTCTAAAATTTCAGAAATTTTTCGGCCATTTTGTCGTAATTTTTGCACTGTTTTACATTAGCCGCTACGTAGTTTTATATATGAAAATGTGCGTAATTTCATGTAAAATACAACAAAATACAACCCATGGTTGTGCTTTATCAGTTTGGAAATATTACAACTTCGATAACTGCCAAAATTTCAACCTTCAGTCAACTTTGACTCGAACAAATGGTCAAAAACTACCTGTAAGCTGCTAAAAACTCTACATTCTAGTAATATTCAATCATTTACCTTCATTTTGCAACAAATTGGAAGTCTAGCACAATATTTCGATTTATGATGAATTTTTGAAAAACTTTTTCTTTACGTCCGCAAGCAGAAATTCTTTTCACACGCTGTCGCACGTTTGCACCGCTTTATATTAGTCGTTACATAAAGTTTTATATATGGAAATGTGCGCACTTCATGTAGAATACAACAGAAAATAACCTCATGGTTGTAGCTTTTATCAGTTTTGAAATATTTTCATATAAATCACGATAACTGCCAAAATTTCAACCTTCGGTCAACTTTAACTCGACCAAAATGGTAAAAAAATGCAATTATAAGCTAAAACTCTTACATTCTAGTAATATTCAATCATGTACCTTCATTTTTCAACAAACTGGAAGTCTCTAGCACAATATTTCGATTTATGGTGAATTTCTGAAAAAAAACTTTTTCACGCTCAGCAGCGGTAACTCGGGCCTAACATCTCAGAAATTCTTTCACACGCTGTCGTAATGTTTGCATCGCTTACATTAGTTGTTACATAAGGTTTTATATATGAAAATGTGCTAATTTCATGTAGAATACACAGAAATAATTCATGGTTGTAGCTTTATCACTTTTGAAATATTTCATAAGTCACCATAACTGCCAAAATTTCAACCTTCGTCATCTCTTAACTCGACCAAATGTGGTCGAAACACATAATGGTAAGCTAAAACTCTTACATTCTAGTAATATTCAATCATTTAACTTTATTTTGCAATAAATTGAAGTTCGGCACAATATTTCGATTTATGGTGAATTTTTGAAAAACATTTTCCTTACGTCCGCGCGTAACTCGCCGAACATCTCAGAAATTCTTTCGCTTTCACGCTTCGTCGTAATGTTTGGGTAACTGCTTTATATTAGTCGCTACATAAACTTTTATATGAAAAGGTGCAATTTCATGTAGAATACAACAGAAAATAACTCATGGTTGTAGCTTTTATCAGTTTTGAAATATTTTCATAAATTACGCATAACAGAAAAATTGACCTTCGTCAACTTAATCGACCGAAATGGTCGAAAACTGCAATTGTAAGCTAAAACACTTACAGTCTAGTAATATTCAATCAGTTAGCTTCATTTTTCAACAAACGGGAAGTCTCTAGCACAATATTTCGATTTATGGTGAATTTTTGAAAAAAAATTTTTACGTCCGCCACACGATTCATGCATCATATTTTTTGCATAATATTTTCTGTGTTGCTTTTGATCGTTTTACAATTTGTTATATACCAAAATCATCTCACTTAGTGTAAAATACAAAGAAAAATAATCCGTTAGCTTTAACCGCTTGCTCACAGCGATTTGTATAAAATTATAAAAAATTCTTTTGCGGTCATATTTGCTAATATTTATATATGATAATGATATTTTTTTCATTTCTGATGGTTGCATACTAAACTTCAGCAATGACAAAAAGGAGCCAAAAATGAACCCTTAATCTTAAAAACTAAGCGTGCTGTGATTTTTTGAAAAAAACTTTTTTCAGCTTCGGCGCTAACTCCCGAACTCCGCCGGCATACGGGAGACGTTTTTGTAAACAGAGGCTCGGCGTTTAAGGGTTAATATCCTTGTTACCGAGTTAAAATGGCCAGTTCTGGCTCAAGCGGAGTTATGGCATGTATTACAAATTTGATTTATAGAAACTCCTCACCTTACATCATTGATGCATTTTTAAGACTATGACTTAAATCAAATAAACCCTTTAAAAATGACATAGATACCTTATGAAACCCATAATATTGCTTATACAATAGGTTGTTTAAAGGCTCGATATTATCTTTTCAGTAATTTTTTTACAGTACAACTGGTGCTAATGTAAAAAAAAATTACATAAAAATTGACAGGTGTTGTCCATATACTTGGTGGACTGGAGGTGGAATTTTGAGCAAAAGGATGGGACTACATTGACAGCTGAAGCTCTTCATTTGACATTTCACAATCTTCATTGATTTCGATGTGGAGTAATAACTGTTTGTGAGTGCCTTGGATTATCTTACTGCTATCACTATCTAGATGATCCTATAAGGATAACTTTAAGTTGATCATACAATTGTTCTCCCATCATAAGGGACTTTGAGGTCTATTTAGCCTTTTCTTATATGTAAATGAATGGTCCAGTACCTTCCAATAAAGACCCATATGATCTACATTGAATATCTCCTCTGGAAGAAATCTTTTCTTAATTTTCGCAAGGCCACCACTTTGCTAACCAGTGCGCTTTCACCTTGGATCTTGAGTGAAGATTTTGTCTGCAGTTTGAACTGCATGAACAGTCCTGAATTTCTTTAAATTCCTTGGCCTTGCTTAATGATAAACTTCTTTTCAAGGCTTTCAGACAAAGGCTATGCTTTAGTGGCTTAGGGGGATGCACTGACAAATCTGCTGTTCATTCCAAAGAGAAAGATGTTCTGTTTCTTTGTAGAGCTTGCTTTTATTCTTGTTGATGATGGTGCACTTCATTGCTGGAGCATCATTTTTTATATGGGCAAAAACTGTCTTATCTTGTACAATTGTTGATATCATTCAGCTCAAACCAAAAGTTCAAGCTATGAAGCATTACTTTTCACTTTAACATTTATTTTGTGTGAATTTGTATTTTAGATTGGTCTCTGTGGTTTTATTATAAGTGTTTTTAATACTTTTTGTTGACGGACATGAAGTTGCATAAACTGTATAAGTTGAATTTATTTTTTCCCAGTTTTTAGTAACAAAAAAGCCGTCAGAAGTACAAAAACTGACGTAATTAGAGGTAAACCTATACTATATTTGGTAAATATGATGAGATTCTCCATTTGAATGGGTATTCTTTTGACTAGTGTTGGATTAATTTTATTTTCCAGATATTTTAGCAAAACCCAATCTCAATATTACGCCACCTGCTTCAGAAGCTGGTAATGATGATGAGTTAAGCACAGTTACCCAGCTCCCAGAAAAAACATTCGGCAGAAAGCGTAATGTAGAATTGGCCCCTGAAGTTGTAGTCAAGAAGCCCAGGAGAAGCTTAATTGAAGATTACTTAATCAGAGAAAATGAATTGAAGGGAGACACTTCTAAAGCCGTGAAAGAAGCAAAGGCTGATAGTTCTTCAAGTGAGGAAATTCTGTATGAGGTGGAAAACATAGTCAGTTACAAAAAAAGTGGGGTAAGTAACATTGAAGGCTGTGTTGACATGCATCATTTCAAGTTCATGTTGGATTCTCAGGTGACCTTAGGTAAAATGTTCATATTCATACCATGGGAGGGTTCTCTCTCAAAGTCTTTGGGAGACATTAATTGATTTGTTTTTAAAGTTAATTTTATATTATTTTCCAGACAAACTTTCTACAAGCAATCTCGTGAAGGGTTATGGCATGGAAGAATGCACATGGTTTTCACCAGAGCACTTGGAAACTGCTCTTGAAGTGCTGATTGAATTTTACAAAAGACTGATAATTGAACGTGAGAAGGTTCCAGTTAGTGCAGAGTAAGTTGTGTTAACTAGCTCAAATGTTATTGCATTTTGTTGTTTTTTTATTTGGAGTGTAAGTACCAAATTATTATCAGGCATTTTATGAAACCTCATTTCAGATTTCCCCATCAACATAAAAAAAATGTGTGTATACATACATGCTGCCAGCATCAGAAGTGAAGACATTAATCATTTGGGATGAATCGCACGTACTGTTAAAGAAGCCACATCTTTTGTAACCTTAGGTGAAATTGGCATTCACACAAAAGCAAAAGAATAATGCTTGGCTAACCCAGATGGACTGTCTGTAATCACCTGTTTCCCACTAGGTGGCATTGGAATGTTTTTGTCCTTGTCAGAATTCTTCATGCTGTATCCGTATGCATATGGTGTGAATATACCATAATAATTTTGACTTTATGGTTGTTTTTTTCCTGTACTGTATTGTTTTTCTGTCTTGCATGATGCCTTCTACAGCAAGCAGAGATACAACCATCAGGTTCTATACAAACAAGTTATGTGTAAACCATATGTATTCAGTTGATCATAATTGTCACGTGGGTGTTACTGATAGGGATAATGATTGTGATTGTATTTTTTGTTCCTCAGTGTGTGAATGTAAGGGATGGTTTGATGAGAATGATTGATTTTGTGAGGTATCAGAAGATGCTTCACAATAAGTTAAGCCTGGTCATCAGTCTACTCTATCCATTCTTTCTCCCAGTGTTATTGCTCTCCCTTGTGCTCCATCTAAAGCTCCCTATGTGGTTCAGGAGAAACGGATGGGTAAAGTGGAAGATATGAGTTTACTTTTAACCCTTAAGGGACGGGCTAAATATATATTAAGCACACCCGCAGACTAGGCAGACTTTAAGGTTGGCCAATTTAAAAAATAGAAAACACTTCCAAGGCAAGAGGAAGATATGCAAATGCACATGGTGTAAGAGAAAATCCAAAAAAAATTTCTGTACCTTCCACAGAAAGTTGAAAGTGAATATTTACAACCCTGTGTGTGGGGCCCCTTTTCCAAGACACTAGTAAAAATATGCTAATTTTACAGTTATACATACTTTTTCTAATAATTTATTATATTTTTGTAAAATTATAATTACAGCTCACACAGTATCATAACAGATAAGAACTAAAATCAGTAACAAATTCTGAGTATATTTATTGTAAAATATTTACGAGATTTACTGAGATGGGGAGATGCAGTACCTTTTTGTGAGGTATACATGTTTTTTCTAATATTTCTTTGCACTTTTCTTTGTAAAATTACAATTATAGCTGACATACTACTATCATGTACATATTATAACTAAAACCAACACCAATCCCTGATCTATAGTTACTCTATTTATGAGTAACAATTAAAGACATCGTGGGGTTAGTGAGGGGCAGTATATTCTTATCAAATCTCAAGGCAATAATGATCCTCTTTGTCCTGTGCTGAGTCACAAAGTTGCCATAAGTCATTTATGGACCATTAAATGATATAAACATCTTTCCCGTTAAATTCATCCAAGTCATATGGCGCGTAATATTAAAATTCATATTGAGTTAGCCTGTCCATCGCTCAAAACCTGTTATAGATCCTCATAAGATCAAGCCCGTCCATTAAGGATTGTTAGTCAGGCACATTAACCCTTTAACGCCAAAGCCCTATTTACAAAAACGTCTCCCGTATGCCGGCGGCGTTCGGTGAGTTAGCGCCGCTTTTTTTTTTTTTTTTTTTTTTTTTTTTTTTCCAAAAATCACAGCACGCTTAGTTTTTAAGATTAAGAGTTCATTTTTGCCTATTTTTTTGTCATTGCCTGAAGTTTAGTATGCAACCATCAGAAATGAAAAAATATCATATATAAATATTGAATATATGACAGCTAAAAACTCGTGATATAATTGTATACAAATCGGGCCAGGGGCAAAACGTTAAAGCTAATGACTTAATTTTTTTTAGTTGTATTGTACACTAAATTGCAATGATTTTGGTATATAACAAATTTTAAAACGATCAAAGCAACACAGAGAAAATATTATCACAAAATGATGCATGAATTCGTAACGCGCGGACGTAATTTTTTTTTATTTTATTTTATTTTTTTTTCACCATAAATCGAAATATTGTGCTAGAGACTTCCCGTTTGTTGAAAAATGAAGCTAATTGATTGAATATTACTAGACTGTAAGTGTTTTAGCTATTAATTGCAGTTTTCACCATTTCGTCGAAAGTTAAAGTTGACTGAAAGTCATCTTTTCTATTTATCGTGATTTATAAGTGAAAATATTTCAAACTGATAAAAGCTACAACCATGAGTTATTTTTTGTTGTATTTACATGAAATTGCGCACATTTTCATATATAAAACTTTATGTAACGACTAATATAAAATCAAAAATATTACGAGACAACGTAGACGAAGAATTTCTGAGATAAACAATGGTTACCGCGACAGACGCAAGGAAAATGTTTTTTTAAAAATCACCATAAATCGAAATATTGTGCTGCCAGAGACTTCAATTAATTGCAAAATGAAGGTAAACGATTGAATATTACTAGAATGTAAGAGTTTTAGCTTACAACTGCGTTTTTTTACCATTTCGGTCGAGTTAAAGTTGACTGAAGGTTGAAATTTTGGCAGTTATCGTGATTTATGTGAAAATATTTCAAAACGGATAAAAGCTACAACCATGAGCTAATTTCTGTTGTATTCTACATGAAATTGCACACATTTTCATATATAAAAGTTTATGTAACGACTAATGTAAAACGATGCAAACATTATGACAACATGACGAAAGAATTTCTGAGATGTTCAGCCGAAGCACATACAAGCAGACGAAGGAAAAAATTTTTTTTTTTTTTTCAGAAATTCACCATAAATCGAAATATTGTGCTAGAGACTTCCAGTTTGTTGCAAATGAAGGTACATGATTGAATATTACTAGAATGTAAGAGTTTTAGCTTATAATTGCATTTCTTTTACCATTCGTTGAGTTAAAGGATCAAGCTTTCTTGAAATTTTGGCAGTTATCGTGATTGATATGAAAATATTTCAAAACTGATAAAGCTACAACTATGAGTTATTTTCACACTTACATGAAATTGCTACACATTTCCATATATAAACTTATGTAACGACTAATATAAAAATAGTGCAAACATTACGACAACGTGATTTTAAAGAATTTCTGGCGCTGACGTGAAGGAAAGTTTTTTCAAAAATTCACCATAAATCGAAATAGTGTATGAGACTTCCAATTGGTTGCAAACAGGTTGCAAATTATTGAATATTAATAGAATGTAAGAGTTTTAGCTTACACTATAAGTGCCGACCATTTCTCTCGGGTCGAAAGTTAAAGTTGACCAAGCTTCTGAAATTTTGGCAGTTATCGTGATTGATATGAAATATTTCAAACTGAAAGCTACAAACTATGAGTTATTTTCTGTTGTATTGTACATGAAATTGCAAGCATTATTTTCATATAAAACTTATGTAACGTTAATATAGAATAGGTAAAATTACAACAAAATGACGGTAAAGAATTCTGAAATTTTCGCCGTAGTTACCGCTACTGGGCGAAGATAAAAAGTTTTTTCAAAATTCAACATAAATCTAAATGTGCTAGAGACTCCAATTTGTTGCAAAATGAAGGTACATGATTGAATATTACTAGAATGTAAGAGTTTTAGCTTACACTGCGCAAGCTGAATTCATTTCGGTCGAGCCAGTTGACCGAAGGTTGAAATTTTGTAGTCGACGTGACGGTACGCCCACTTGGCACCCAACAGACAATTTTAGTCGACGATGATAATGCCCAGTAGGCGCATGGTTAATGACCAACTGTTGAATTTCTGAGGAGAGAAGCTCTGGTTCCATGAACACACCTCGCCACAACTTGTTTCAGCATGCTCAGGTCTCCTTCTTCATGCGTCATTCCAGTGATGATGGTCAGACATAGGTGGCAATCGTGAATTTACGCCAATATTCTTTAGTGTAAATTCACTGTCGTCCATTGCATTCAATAGCGTGCTGAGGAGTTCCCGTATAGAGTGCCTTTGAAGGCACGGATCAATGCCCTGGTCCATAGGCTGAGGAGGTGGTGTTGGGAGGTGAGGAACTCAAGCTGGACTCCTGTAAGAAAGATCAGAGGGTGGCCACCAGCATTATCCATAATCGGCAACACCCAACCTAAGTGGCTAAGTCATTCAGGTATTGCCTAACTTGAGGGATGAAGCCTGATGGAACTAGTACTCTGTGAGGACTTTGGTGACCAGGCCTTAGGGTTATGCATCCAGAACACAGGAAGCAGTGCCTTGTTCTTATTCCATGGGGTCCTGGGATTTGCAGCCTTGTAAATGAGGCCTGGTTTAAGCATGAAACCAGCTGCATTCCCACACATGATGAGGGTAACCCTATCCTTCTTGGACTTGAATCTGGAGGCTTTAGCTTTGTCCTTCATAAGGTATGTCCGGGAAGGCATCTTCTTCCAGAACAGGCCAGTCTCATCTATATTGAACATCTGTTCTGGATGGTAGCCCTTCTGATGATTTTCTCTGAAGGCCTCTCGGATACTGGGCGGCTGCTTCAGTGTCTGCAGATGCTGATTCCCCATGTAATGTAACAGACTTTAGGTGGAACCACCACTACCTAAAGCCAGTATTAGATTGCCCAAACTGGATCTTCCGCATTTCTCTGGAGATATATTAGAATGGAATTCCTTCTGGGAACTATACAATGTGTCAATACACTAGCAGAAGACTTGGAACCAATTCAGAGTTTTCATATCTAAGAAGTTTGCTCACAGGAGCTTCAGAAATTAATCTCAGGATTTAAATTTGAGGCTGCCAATTATCCACAAAGAACTTTTGTTTCAATTGATGAATAAATCTGAAACTCTGTCACAATATCTACCTTCACAGTAAATCAATCCCAAGCTGTTAGACCAAAAACAAAGGAAATGTGAATAAGTCCAGTCATCAGCAATCCAGAAGATGTCTTGTGATAATGAAATATTGGTGGACACAGTGCAAAACTTACACAACAAGAAATGAAAGGTTGAATCGCATCAGAGCTTTGCAGAAATAGAAAAAGCTTTGTGTGCGCTTTAAGAAGCATTTTAGTGTGGACTGTGACAAACCAAGTTGCAATAAGGGTTGTAAGATGAGACATCATCGCATCTTGTGTGATAGGGACCAAACAGAAAACAAAGCAAGAATAAACCAAGTGGTGTACAAGTGGGAACGCTATCAGTAAATGAACAGGACAAACAAATAAGTTGGGTAAGCGATCCATATTACTAACAGCAACAATTCCCTTGAAAGGGAAGAAAGGTCGCATGGTACGACTAAGAGGGCTGTTGATACTTGCGCCGAGAGAACGTTCATTAAAAGATCAGCTCTAGAGAGATTGCAATATAGGTCCAAAGGAGTTGAAAAGATAGCCTTGAGAGGTTATCTAACTAGTAAACCTGTTCATGAATACGAGATGATAAGCGTCGCCATACCGCATAAAGGTGAATTGATAATAATGGACTGCATAGTGGTGGATGAGCTGCCAGAATATGCGAAGAAATTGACGTTAAGAGAAGTTTGAGGTCGTTATAAAACTAAGATCAGCTTGGCTGATAAAGATTTCGATTTGCCTGTTGAAAAATCAATCAACTATTGAATTGTTAATAGGTTGATAATGTTTACAATATTTTGCATCCAGGGTTCAAAAGGGTTAGAAATTTAATATTGCTGCCGACCATATTCGGTTATGTAGGACCGGCACATGTAGTGCTCCCACTTAGGGAGACTCATGTGACTGTTTTGAAGCTAGCTGTACAAACTGAAAGAAATTGAAGCTACTAATAATGAAAATCCCAAGACTGATCTGGACGCGTTGGAGTTTGGACAGATTGGGAATAGATTGCAGTGAGTTATGAGAACAAGACCAGAGGGTCTTAAAGGACTTTGAGAGCACTATTACCTATTCTGGAAATTGATAAACAGTATATTGTGGCGTTGCCATGGAAAACCAATAGATTCAGATTGATGACAAATTTTGATTAGCCATGAGCAGACTTCGACAGCAGAGCATCAAGTTTCAGAAGGATGTGGGATTACTTGGAACATTATTGCAGAAAATCTTGCAAGAGCAAGAAGATAGAGGATTCATTGAGAGGGTGATCTATAATAAATCTGATGTGGATTGTCATTACTTGGCACATCATGGAGTGCTTAGAGATAGTGCCACTACTCCAATAAGAATAGTGTTTGATTGCTCATCAAAACAAGGTAAAAATGGATTAAGCCTGAATGATTGTCTATGGACTGGACCACACGTAACGGCTGATCTGCTCAGAGTCCTGCTGCAATTTAGAACTAAAACCTTTGCTTGTATAAGTGACATTGAGAAGGCATTTTTAATGATTCAGTTGCGTGAAGAAGATCGCAATTATACGCGTTTTTTATGGTTGGAAAATCCGACAGATCCCAATAGTAAACTAATAGTATACAGATTTAGAGTAGTATTATTTGGAGCTACATGTTCACCTTTTTCTAAATGCAACCATCAAGCATCACTTAACCACTGTGGTCTCGTGGTTACCCCGGTCCAATACAGTGGATGTAGTGGAAAAAATGAAGAGAGGTCTGTATGTAGATAATTTGCAATTTACGGCTAATAGTGAATCTGAGTTGATGGATTTATACTTTAATGCCAACAAAATTTTTGCTCAAGCTCACTTATATTTGAAGGAGTGGGTTAGCAATAGCGAGTCTATACAAACTATTGCTGCTGCTTATCATATTGAAGCCAAACAAAAACCAATTCATAAAGTATTGGGATTAAATTGGGATAAAATTAAAGACGTCTTAACTATCAATCCAACTCATATTAATAAAACAAGTCAAACAAAGAGAGAAATTCTCAGTACCATTGCCCAAATATACGATCCATTGGGATTGCTTCTCCCTGTTACTATGAAAGCGAGGATATTTTTACAGAAATTGTGGAAGGAACATCTGGATTGGGACGAACAACTCATGAACCCGCTACAAGAGGAATGGACTGAATTACGCAAGGACTTAGAGAAGTGTCTTGAAATATCTTTTCCTAGGAGTGCTAGCCTGGGAACTGTTGATAACTTGCACATATTCTGCGATGCTAGCAAAACTTCATATGGTTGTGTGGCCTATAGAGCAAATGGTGAAAACTCTAATATAATTATGGCAAAGGGTAGAGTGGCGCCCATTAAGGAATTAACAATTCCGAAATTGGAATTAATGGCATTGTTGCTAGGAGCAAGAATAGCCAAATTTATTATTGACTCCTTTGATGAAAAGGAGTTTAAACAATTATATGTCTGGTCAGACAGTAAAGTCGCCCTTAGCTGGATTGTATCCAGTAATGTTCTCACCTGTGTTTGTGAAAACAGAGTAATTGAGATTAACTCTTTGATTCCGGGAATTCAATCCCCTGCTCTTATGTACCCCTCATCCCCAGAAAATCAGTGATTGGTTGACCACAGGGAATAGGGGCTGAAGTCAGACAACAAAAACTCCTAGTGAGTGGGGAGAGGACCCCCTTGGTTAAAATCACCTCTGCCAGTCCCGATAGGTCATGGGTGGGAGTACACATATACCCAGGGTAGACAGGACATTGTAGTCAACGTTGCAAACTAGATCAACCAATGACAGAAAAACTGGTGGTTTGACTCTGGAAAGAGTTACAAGAAGCAAAGGTTAAAACAATTGTTCTCACAGAGAAGTACTTTCCAGAAGAATATAAAGCCCTGAAGAGGAGGTAACAAACTAAAAATTGACATTAACTTCCCAGTTGAATTTGTTTTGGATAATAATGTAATGAGATGTAGAGGCAGGTTGGAACTGTGACACTGCCTGAAGAGTCAAATTTCCTACCTTACTGCCAAAGGGTTGTATTCTGAGTAAGTTAATAATAAAGAAACGACATCATGTGATGCAAGCACACATGGGGGTGAAGCTACTGTAGCTAGTGTAAGACAGGAGTTCTGGATTCACAGCTCGACAACTGGTCAGAGCGTGTTACATCATTGTGTGATCTGTAAGAAAGTTCAAGAAAACCAAATAGAACTAATATAATACCCCCATTGCGGAATTCCGGGTACAAGCGAAACAACCTTTTAGTATTACGAGGTGGATTACACGGCGTTATGGATAAAAGAGAAGCAAATTCGGAAAAGGTGTATGTCATACTATTCACATGCCCGATCACCGGGGTATACATCTGAAGTAGTCAGAAATCAGTCCGCTGACTCATTCCTCATGGCCTTCGGAAGTTTAGCAGGCCGTAAGGCTTTCCTTCACTAATGTTAAGTGACAACGCCACTACTTCGTAGCAGCATCTGAATATCTGAAAACAATGGCAGATAGCCTTTTTCAAAAACATCTGGAGAACATCAGTGTAAGTGGAAATTTATACCAGCAAGAGCACCTTGGTTTGATGCAATCTGGAAGAGACTGATCGGACTATTGAAGACCTGTATGAAGAAGGTGGTCGGTCGAGCTCTTCTCAGTTATGAGGAATTATCCTGCATTTTGGTGGAATTGGAATCTATCATAAATGACAGGCCACTAAGCTACACATTAGGGGACCTTGATCAGAAGGAGATTTTAACACCTAATCATCTGATCTTGGTAGAAAATTAAGATCCTTTCCAAAAACAATTAATTGGGAGGAGGTATTTGAAGATCCATTGTATAGTAAAACTGAAATTGTCGAGAAGAGATTCCTTTATATATCCAAATTGTGTGATCAATTATGGAAAGATAGAACATGAATATTTGGTTTCTTTAAGAGAAACTCATCGTCAATTGGAGTCCACCATAATTCTTGGCCCAAAATAGGAGATGTCGTCCTTGTACATGATGAAGGGCCAGAAACAAATGGATTGGGTCAGGTGATTCAGGTGCATGTGGGGTCTGACAATGTAGTTAGAGTAGCTACCTCAAAACCTCCCATGGCCAGATCATGCGTCTATTGTGAAATTGTATCCGTTAGAGTTGTGGCAAGAAGTTGAGACTCTGATCCTGCCAAAATTCCTGGAGTGAGTACCCGACCATCCAGGAGGGCTGCTCGGTGGCTGCAGAAACTAGAAAAGGATTTGATTCAAAAGGGACTGTTGTAAATAGTGTATTATAACTTTTCGTATGGCGAATATGTAGTTGCCACAATAACGACATGGAAAATCAATTGTTATTGAATATCTGTTTATGTTGTATATGGAAAGTGTTCTTTTATATCGCGTGGTGTCAAGTGGAGATGTGCAGGTTTGTGTACAAATGAATGTTTAATTTATATTTAGTTGTAATAAACGGTTTTTCCAAAGAATATTGTCTTGCGAATAGTCTGTATAATTGGTTAACAATGCGATGTAAATTGTTTGATAGTTTCGTTCGGTTCGTGTTGTTTTGGTGGCTTAGTTCGTTTTGTTGTTGACTCTTGTCGTGAGCGGACGAGGCCAAAGTCGTGGGTATGGGTGAGAGAGCGAACAAATTATTTTCATAGTGAGAGGTGGACACGCGGACCGCACTCAGTTCGTTCCTCAACTTTGTAATGTGTGGTTAGGTAGCTGGAGGATTTAGTAATATTTAAGTGAACAGAATTTCGCTTCGATTGGATTAAACATGTCGTTCCTTCCCAGCGTTTAATGAAGTAGATGGATGAATCAGCTGAAGTTTGGATAAGTATCATATATTTGATTTGCCTTGATCGGGATACGTCGCTTGGGATATGCATATCTACGCGTGGGATTCCATGACTGAGTAAATTGAATATATATTAGTGGTATCGTGGTTTACCCATGCCTATTGTAATCCAAACCCGGCAATTGCGTCAATAACACCATATAAAACTAGTAAGTAATAATTTATGGGTAAAACATAATATAATATGGTATGTCCTTTTATGGAAATCTTTATAACACAACGCAGTGCATTCTTTAAGTAGAGAAAAGGTCTTGAATTCTCTAAACGAATCTGGTAATTTATAATTTTCAAATTTTCTGTAATTGACTGAAGTCATTATGTGTTGTCGCTCGTTTGACCCTAATGAGTAACAAGATGGACACCCTTCTAATGGCTGTCTGCTGAGGCCTGGGACTTACGGACAACAGGCTCGATCGAGGGGGCAACCATCTGTGGGCAAACCCCACCGACCTCCCTTGGGACTTCCAGTATGCCTCCTCCCAGGTTTAGGGGAGTCTGACAGTGACCTTTGTCTAGGAGCTAGGAGCATCGGTGGGACAAGTAGTCACCTCCTCCACTGATGCTGCACTTGCACCTATATCACTGGCACTCATCTTGTCCATAAGGACCTTAATGGAAGCCCCTAATTGGGCCATGGTATTCACTAGTAGACCGAATTTCTGGTCTATTCTGGCTTTGAGGCTGGCGATGGCACTGGGGTTGGAAGCATGGAAGCCAGGTAATGGAGTAGGTGGAATAAAATATCTAGCGGCCACCTCCCTCTTTCTGTCTCTCTCTAGTTTGTCAAGGTATGCCTTCAAAGTCTTCCATTTCCCCTGATCCCAGTCCCTGCACTCATCACATGTCAGATCAACTGAACAAATTTGTTCTCTACAACTACTACAAATCTTGTGAATTGAAAGGCTGCAAAACTGGATACTAGCAGAAATAGAGTCATGCATAGTCCAAAAAATGTCTTAATCAGGGGAAAAGTCTAAATCAAAAACTCCTAATCTAACTATAATTAGCGCGAAGGCTACCAACAGAGGGAATACTTCACCAAAATGGCGATCAAACACATCCATCTGGTGAAAATACAAAATCAAGCTGCTTACACAACTGAAGTTCAGTCACTGACCAGCAGAAATGAATTGAGCTCTTCAGCTGTGTTGTCCCTATTCTTCCCCGAAAGTGGGCGGGGCTAGTTACCTACACTAAACCAGTAGAAGCGCTACCATGAATTTCAAAACTTAAGCTGCCATGATAAATGGAAACTATAGCTATGTAATTACTTGGTAAGTTACTTATATGAAAAAACCAGTTTACCAGTCTGAAGGCTAATAAAGTTACAGTGTTACACTATGACAGAATGAACAATTAATATCAGAATACTGAATATGCAACACACTGGTAAAATAGGGGGGATGGAATTGCATTATATCACAAAACATGTTATTTTCCAGTATAAGCAAAAGAGCAACACACTAATATGCATTATATCACAAAAGATGTTATTTTCCAGATATAAGCAAAAGAGCAACAAACTAATATACAGTATATCACAAAACCAAACGAATCAGTTGAACGGCAAGCACAGAAGGAAGAGGGGCACGTCTCTCTGTCTCTCCCCGCGGGCAAAAGTAAAGTGCAGTGTATACCGACTGGTGGGTGGGCTCCCACCCATAGTCGATAGTTAACTACATACTCCAACACCTGCTTAAAGTTAAATGGTCAGTCTCCAGCTGCACTGAAGGTAATTCCTATCATAAAGACCGAAAGGTGTGTATATTGTGTATGAACAAATAATATTGTCTATTCTTAACAACAATGAGATAGTTTAACGATTACAGTACTTGCCTCCAGAACGTGATGGTAGGGTGTTTTTCAATCGGTGCTCTCTCCCACTATAGGAATGACATTTGGCTGCAACATCTGTATTTCTTGGTGACATGTGGACATCTGTGCAAGCCCTCCGTAAGTTAACTTGCCTATGTTCATCCTCACTAGAGGTATTCTCCTGTTCTTGTCCAACTGAAATAGTTCAGTCCAGTAACCTCTTTAAACATGAAAAACATATTTACAGATGACAAAATAAAAATCTATACATTTTTCTGTGTAGTTGGCAGAGCTAAAGTGCACATAGCCAATTATATATATAGTAGCACAGCTCTTGTAAATATTACATAACCTTATGTTGATATAATGATAAAGATATACCACTAAAAATACTTTCATAATAAAATAATGATTTTTATGATAAAACCAGTTTTTTAGGTACTTACCCTCTATCATTAGCTTTATCTGTGGCTACTTGGCACAGGTCTGACAAGTGTTAAAATTGAAACAATCATTAATGAACGCTCCCAATACTTATTCCCCCACCCTTTGTAGGGTGGAGGATCATACAGAGATTGTTATAGTTGTTCATTTTACTCTTAAGGGGATCGGCCGGTTTCCGACTTTTTTAATGACAGGTTGTTGATATATAGGGGGTTTGTTAAAGGATATTGTGTGGAACTTCTGGGGAAAAAATTTTTGTTCAGTGACCTTAGGTTTTGTGACGCCAGAGCATTTTTTCGGCCAAAAATGGCCGTTTTCAAAATGCATCTCCTCCTTTGCTTTTTGGTTTTAAGGAGGAGATTTGAACCACGTATAAAACACATATGGACCTTCGATACACAGCTGGGGATTTTTGATTTTCAATTATTTTTCGAGAGATGAATTTTTTTAATGAAATTTTCCCGGAAAAATTACAGAAAAAAATTGCCAAAATCAGAAACTCAAAATATTAAAAATCCCCGGCTTTGTTTTAATCTACCATGTGTCCCCATGTTATATTTAAAATTTCATTTAGATTGGTCAATACTAAGGGAGGAGATGCATTTTAAAGGCGAAAAACTTATGTTTTGAGAAACGGGCCTTCAAAGTTTTAGTTACATAAAAAAAGTAAAAGGGACTTCAAAGACTGTGCTACAATTAATTCTATGGTTTTAATTTTTATTTTTGGGTATTAATTAATGCAAAATGATTATAAATAAGAATATTAATTGATTATTTATGTGCCTAAGACACATTCTTATAAATTTTAGGTTCCTGGTCCCCTGTCTGATCTTGCTGCAAGGTATTACTCTAGGGTATCATAGTTGCCTACACTTTTTATTAGTGTCTCAAATCCATCCCTTGCCAAATGGATCCTGGGAATTACTTTACATTCACAATTAGGGATTCGTGATTCAAGTAATTCATCAAGTCTTGCTTCACTTATTATGATCATTTTATTTTCAGGATCGTCTATAATATCAGCCTCCGAGCTACTGCTTTCTTTTTCTAAAATATCTTTGCCCTTTGGTAGTGACGAACAAATAAAAAGGCGTTTAGGGGTGGATGTGGTTGGTCTCTGGTCAGCAGAGATCGCTGCCTGCGCCGTTTGATGGGCGACAGCTCTCTCTCTCTCGTCGCTCCATTCCCCTCTATGGCACTAATTTCTTGAACTCTTTCTTCTACTTCTCGCCTGGACTTTTCCACTTGGCTTTTCCGCATTCTAGAAGCATGAAGTGAACTCTTGGACCTTTTAGGCACGGTGAAAAAACAAAAACACCGCCAGAAAATACAGAGTTCAGTCAAGGCTAGCGAGCATGAAAAACGTGTCCTTCTAGCTTGGAAGTTTATAGGCAATTCTCGGCCACAATCGGGCGTCATGGTATGACGTGTGCGTTGTCATGGCTAGGAATAACTAAAAAGGTGCCGAGTAGGATATTATTGACATTATACATTTCATTTCAAAGGAAGTTTTCGTAATATATATCGCAAAAACTATACCAGACTAAATCATTTGCGCTACTGGTGTTTTATGGGTATATAGTTATTGTTACATTTTAGGCCATAACTAGAGAAATATGGCAAATTTTAGCATAATATTTCGTGGACACATTCTTGAACCCTATACGAAGCCATAGAATTTTTTTCAGCAAATCGAATTTTTTAAAGATTATTGGGTTTTTTTAGGCGGCCGATCCCCTTAATCTCTTAAGAGGGGAGGAGGGAGGGTTTTTGGTGATAGAGGGTAAGTACCTGAAAAATTTATTTATTATAAAAATCATTATTTTTGAGGTGAAACTTACCCTTTATCATTATTAGCTGACTCCAACATTGAGTGCTGGAGGCAGGCAAGAGATTCCCTATAACCAAGCTATCAGATATCATTTTAAATATCCTCATAGCTGCTTCCCTGATGAATATGATCCCATGGCAAGTACTGTACTTGTCAGATGAGGATCATCATCAGGGGAGGTCCACTATCTTAGGAGTGGAACATGAACCCCAGATGTGGCCATTGGTTGATGATGTGCAATGCAGAATGGCAATTTATTGGCCCCTGTGCCTCAGGCCTGCAGAGCTGATGTGGGAGCTAAAACCAAAACTAAATCATGATTCCTCAAGAGTTACCACCTATCTAATGGAGTTACTATGGCACCTGACACCCAAAAACAATAAGCCCAATTTTGGAAGAGTGTTACTTAATCAGTTCAGGGTAGCTTTCTCCGAGGAGCAATGGCTCTGCAACATACAATAACATAATTTATTCCAAAACAAACAAATAAAAATTAGACCTTATTTGCCCTCATCCGAGACCAAACAAGGCCAGGACAATTACAGTATACAAATTGATCTAAATAAATAAAGTGGAGTAAAATGACATTTTTATAATAAAATAAAGTTTTATATATACTTACCAAATAATTACATAGCTATAGTTTCTACTTTACGCGGCAGCTCAAAATTCGAAATTCACGGTGGCGCTCTTTTCTTTTGAGTGTAGGTATGTTGCCCCGCCCACTTTCAGGGAAGAATAGGTACAACTTAGCTAAGGAGCTCAATTCGTTTATGCTCTATGTCCATGAGAGGGGAGGAGGGCAGGCTCCAATCATGTAATTATTTGGTAAGTATATATAAAACTTTATTATAAAAATGTCATTTTTATATAAGTAACTTACCAAATAATTACATAGCTGAATCCCACATTGAATGGAGGTGGGATGAATGGACATATACTACCCAAAAAAACTACTTGATATGGGGGGTAATTTGGAATAGAAAATTAGCTAGCATCTTGGAATGCTTGTTGTAACCCTACCTGGTGAGGGAACAACAGCAGACAGGTACTGCCTCTGGTCGTGGCTCCTCTCGACCTGTAGCAGTGTGGCGGTAGAGCCAAGAATCACCTCTATGAGTGGGTGCTTTGCAACGTAGGAGGTCAATCGTAGGTTGCCAAAGCTAATAAATCCAATGGGTCACATAATGATATGTGGATTGCCCTTGCCCTGGGCGCAGTACAACAGAATAACAAAGACCAAATAAAAGTAACCTACACCATATGACATTTTAGCCAAAACCATAAAAACCAATTGATGACACTCATGATTCAGTGTACACCAAACTTCCCAAGAAGTATGACTGCCCTTATTCAAGGAGAGTGGATAGAGGAAAAGGGAAGGCGTTCCTCCTATCCTTCATTCCCCAATACCATGCCAGCTGCGAAGAACGGACCTAAAGTACTGCATTTTTCGTACTCTGTCTCAATGTCCCGTACATAAAACATGGCAAACACTGACTTGCACCTCCAAAAAGTTGTTTGTAAAATCGAAGAGAGAGACAGGTTACGTTTAAAAGCCAAAGATGTTGCCACAGCTCTTATTTCATGAGCCTTTACTTTGCACAAGGGAAGTAATTCGTCTTGAACTCCTGAATGTGCTTCAGAAATCACGGATCTTAAAAAGAATGATAGCGCATTCTTGGACAAAGGACGGCTGGGGTTTTTAACGGAACACCAAAGATTAGGGGCCGATCCTCTAAGGTTTTTGGTTCTCTCGAGGTATACTCTTAGAGCTCTTACTGGGCAGAGGACATTCTCTTGATCGTCTGGGCCTAGTACTTCTGAGAGGCTCTTGATAGAAAAGGAGCGAGGCCAAGGGTTAGCCGGATCCTCATTTTTGGCCAAAAACTCTAAAATTAACGAGTATACTGCAATGCCTTGTGAGAAGTCTATCCTTTTGTCAATGGCATGAAGTTCGCTGGCTCTTTTGGATGTAGCGAGCGCCACCAAGAATAATGTCTTCTTCGTAAGATTACAAAGAGACGACGACTCCAGCGGTTCAAACAGTGGGCCTGAAAGCCAGTTGAAGACCACGTCCAAGTTCCAAGCAACTCCTGAGGGTTTAGCTTGCTTACTGGCGTTGAAATGTTTGATTAAATCACTGATGTCTTGGTTGGAAGACAGGTCTAATCCTCTAAGTTTAAATACTGAACTCAACATCGCTCTGCAACCCTTGATGGTCGATGCTGAGAATCCTTTCGATGTTCTGAGGTATAAAAGAAAATCTGTGATTTGAGTTACATAAGTTTGCGAAGAGGAAATTCCTTGTTCTTGGCACCACTTCCTAAAAACTGCCCACTTGGATTGGTAAACTGCAGAGGAAGATTGTTGTCTGCACTTAGCAATAGCCTCTGCAGCCTTTCTTGAAAATCCTTTCGCTCTGAAAAGTTCCCTGACAGTCTGAAGCCTGTCAGAGCGAGAGTGGATAATCCTTGATGGTGTCGGAGGAAGTGTGGCTGTCTGAGAAGATTTCTCCTCTGAGGAAGCAGCCTTGGGCAGTCTGTCAAAAGGCTCAAAAGATCGGGGAACCACTCTTTGTGTGGCCAAAAGGGAGCGACTAGTGTCACTGACACAATGTGTGAACTGAACTTCCTCAACACTTCCCTCACCATGCTGAAGGGAGGGAAGGCGTAAAGGTCGAGGTTCGACCAGTCCTGCATCTGTTGCCCATGCTTGTGGGTCCGGGGCTGGGGAGCAATACAACGGAAGACGATTGTTCCTCGACGTCGCGAACAGGTCTATCAACGGCTTTCCCCACAGCTTCCACAGGTCGGTGCATACCTGTGGACTGAGTGTCCATTCCGTCGGTAGGACCTGTTTTCCTCAACTCAATTCGTCCGCCAGGATGTTCATTTTGCCATGAATGAAGCGAGTCACTAATTGAGTTTCGTTGCTCCTTGCCCAAAGAAGAAGTTCCTTCGTCACTTTGTTGAGTGTAAAAGAATGGGTCCCTCCTTGGTTCTTGATATACGCTAGGGCGGTCATGCTGTCCAAATGAACCGCTACTGTTTTGTGGTAGGTTAGCATTGCAAAATGTAGAAGTGCAAGATGAATTGCTTTTAGTTCCTTCATGTTGATGTGGAGGTTTCTCTCGGAAGGAGACCAAGTTCCTGATACTTCCATGTTGTTGAGAAGGGCTCCCCAACCCAGATCCGAAGCATCGGAGAATAACGTTAGGTCGGGGTTCGTTGGAGCTAGAGACCTTCCTGCCGAAAATCTGTCTTTTGCTAACCACCATCTGAGGTCCTCTTTTATCTGGGGAGTGATGCTGAAACTGAACAAGTCCGGGAACGACTTCCTGTTCCAATTGGCTTTGAGGTAGAATTGAAGTGCTCTTGAATGCAGCCTGCCCAATGGAACGAACTTCTCGATGGATGAGAGAGTTCCGAGAAGACTCATCCATGCGTTGGCTGAGCAGGAGTTGCAAGTCATGAAGTCCTGGACTTTCCTTCGGCAAGAAAGAATTCTTTGTTGGGATGGAAAAGCCAGAAAACTCTGAGAGTCTATCACCATCCCTAAATAGAGAATCGACTGAGTGGGGACTAATTGCGACTTCTAGAAATTTATCAAAAGTCCTAATTCTTGGGCGAGACGAAGCGTTTTCCGTAAGTCCTCCGTGCATTGATAATTCGAGGGGGAGCGTAGGAGCCAGTCATCCAGGTACAGAGAAATGTTTATCCCCAAAAGATGAAGCCACTTCATAAGGGGCGCGAGTACCTGGGTGAAAACTTGAGGGGCCGTGGATAGTCCGAGGCAGAGTGCCCGAAACTGGAAGACTCTGTCCTCGAACACGAATCTTAGATACTTCCTGGAGTCCGGATGAATTGGAATATGGAAGTACGCATCTTGCATGTCGATCGTGACCATCCAGTCTCCCTGACGGATGGCCGACAAAACTGACTGATTCGTCTCCATTCTGAATTTCGTTGTTTGAACGAAGCAGTTCAGGGCACTGACATCCAGGACAGGTCTCCATCCTCCCGATGATTTGGGAACCACGAAGAGACGACTGTAAAATCCCCTTCAGTTTACATTTCCTACTATTGCCACTGCTCTCTTTTCCAGAAGAGCTGAAACTTCTCGAGATAGGGCTGAAAACCTCTCTGAGTCTACTGAGTAGGCTGCCAAGTTGATGGGAGAGGTTACTAATGGAGATTTTTTCTCGAAGGGGATTGCATAACCTTCTCTTAAAACCTTCAGCACCCACGGTTCCACATTTCTCTTCTCCCATGCTGGCCAGAAATGTGACAGTCTTGCTCCCACTGGGACACAGAGGACAGAAGTCTCATTTTCTAATATTGGACTTGATGAATGGTTTCCTAGATGGTTTGGAGGTTCGAAGGTTGGTTCTCGGTCGGGACTGGAGACGGCCTCTACCTCCTCGAAAGGGATGTTGCTGCAGGGGTAACGACGTCCTAGTAGATGCAGTTGATGTTGTTCTTGCAGGAAAATTCGTTCTCCTGGTGGATTGGGTGATGAGGTCTTGGGGTGATTTCTTCTGAAGATCGACGGAAATCCGATCTATGATGTCTTGCGGAAATAGACTATCTTTGACTAAAGGAGCAAACAGAAGCAAGGAACATTCTGATGGAGTGACACCTTTAGCTGCAAACAAGCACCACAAATCTCGCTTCTTGAGTACTCCCGTTGTGTAGATGGTAGCTAGCTCTACTGCTCCATCTCTTACAGCTCTATCTGCGCACCCCAAGACACCCAGCCAGTCCGATGCAAAGTTTTCTTGTAGTGACAGTCTTCTTTTTTCTTAGCCAAGGCTCCTATAGTCCAGTCTAGGAAACTAAAAATCTCAAAGACTTTAAAAATATCTTTGAGAAGGTGGTCCAATTCTGAGGATGTAAAAAGGATTCTGGCTGAAGCGAAGGCCGAACGACGAGAAGCATCAATTATACTAGAGAAGTCTCCTTGAGAGGGGGCAGCAACTCCCAAGGACAGAGTTTCTCCCATTGCATAAGACAGATACTTCTGTCTTACTAAGCGCGAAGGAGGTGAACAGAAAACCGCCTTCCCGAACTTTCCTCTTCTCTGCAAGCCAGGCATCCATACGGCCAAAAGCTTTCTTCGAAGACGAAGACAACACCAGACGCGGAAGTTTGGTGGTATCTGGAGGTTGATGCATGCCGAGGTAGGCTGAACCCGGTGATAAAGGAACGACTGGGGAGAAGGACGACGGGTAGCAGACCAGGAAAAACCTGAGTAAAGGTGGGCTGTTCCTCTTCTACAGGTTCTTCGGCAGACAAAACGGGAGATCCTGGAGGTTCTACAGAGTCCTGTGCGGTGTCCTGTGCCGCTGGAGTTGGTTTCTCAGGAAGGCTCAACACTTTGTCAAGCCGGAGTTGAAGTGGTGCCAAAGAAGGGTCTATAGGGGCTGAAGGAAATTCTTGATGTGAGGTCATGACGACATTAGAAGAAGGGTTGATTGAAGATGCGCCACCCCCAACTGGGCGCACGGATGATATGCGCCCACCCACTGTTGAAGCAGACAGAGACTCCTTTGAAGCAACTGCCCTGTCCGTGGACGCTTGGTCCGCCAATGATGGGCGCTCTGAAGACTGCCGTTCCCGCTCCGAGTGGTCCAACACGAGCTCTTCTGTCTTGGAATTGGGTGTTCCCAAACAGGTAAGGCGGGAGCAGTGCGCTCAGGTGATGAGCGCTCAGACCAAGGTGGGCGCTCATACGATGATGGGCACTCGGATCTTGGGCGCTCGGACATTGGGCGCTTGAACTTTGGGTGCTCTGAAGGTGAAAGGTCGCATCCTGAACAATCTGTGAACTGACGTTTATGTACATTGCCTGGGCGCTTTCTTGCGAGGGAAAGAGAGCGAGAATCTCTTGTCGGTGAAACCCAGAAACTACAAGACGGGAGAGGGCTATGATCTCTCTCAACTGCTCGCTTGCGAGGTGGGGAGAATCGGAGTCCATAGAAGCGCCTAGCCTTTTCAGTGGTCTAGACACATGAGAGAAACGGTCACTGTGTCTCTTAGATGTGGGCGAGTCTGATCCACTTGAAGAAAGAGTGTGGGTATCTATTCTAATACCTTTCCAACGGTATTCATCCGCGGCCTGGGATCGGTGGACAACGGGTTCGGATGAGGCGACGACTGCTTGTGGGCAAACCCCACCGACCTCCCTTGGACTGTCAGTCTGCTCCCTCCCATGTTTGCAAGGGGAGTTTAGCAGGGATCTTGGTCTAGGAGCATCGGTGGGACGAACAGCCGCCCCCTCCACTGACACATCACTTGGCACAACACTATTAAATTTGTTCATTAGGACCTTCACAGAATTCCCAATTTGGGACACCGTATTTACAAGAAAATTAAATTTCTGGTCTACCCGTGCTTCTAAGCTGGCAATGGCATTGGGTTCAGCAGAATAAGAATTAGGTATAGGAGCGACGGGAAAAGCTGGAGGGCTAGAAATGGGAGAAAAGGCTGTCACAGGCATTGAAGGGATAGGTAAAACATCAATATCTTCCCTTGAAGAATGGCCCATACTAGCAGAAGCCTTTGCTTCGGCCCTAGCTGCGGCTTTCCTAATTCGGTCCCTTTTCAATTTGTCTAAATGAGACCGTAAAGTTTTCCATTTACCCTGATCCCAGTCTTTACATTCGTCACAAGTCAATTCAGGAGAACAAATTTGTTCCCTACAAGTACAACAAATTGTATGTTGGTCGTATTTTACCGATGTGAGTCTAGTTTTGCAGCCTTTGCTGCAGTACCTAATGCTGGATAAACTAGAGTCAGACATAATGGTCAAGAATTCCAAATGAATAAGTCCCAATTGAATTATCCATAAAACTAGCTAAGCTAATAGCTGCGCTACCAACAAAAAGAGTACTTCACCAAAGCCATCTCCGAACATTCGGTGAAAACGAAAACGAGAACTTCTAATAACTGGTGTTCAGTCATTAACCGGCAGAAACGAATTGAGCTCCTCAGCTAAGTTGTACCTATTCTTCCCCGAAAGTGGGCGGGGCAACATACCTACGCTCAAAACAAATGACCGCTACTGCGAATTTCGAATTTTGAGCTGCCGTGTAAAGTAGAAACCATAGCTATGTAATTATTTGGTAAGTTACTTATATAAAAAATACCATGTATAAACTCAAACACATACGGTTCCCCTTTACCCAGGAAGGAGATCGATAGAAAGAGAACCTTCACTTGTTTGTAACAAAGAGGGAAGACTAAGAGATAATCTCCCCTGCTGAAACCAAAACCAGAGGTACTGGTGTACGGCTGTCTGCAAACTGGATCTCTACATCCCTCAAGTAGTTAGAAGCAAATACAGAACTGCACCTCCCCTGTGCTATCAAAACTAGATGGTCAAGATGGAGGTGTTGGTGAAAACTAATAGATGTGGCCATTGCTCTGACATCGTGTGGTTTCACCTTCAAAAGGGGACAAACCTCTGGAGAGACTGCATGATGTGACTCCAGAATTAAGGACAATCAAGAAAGCCATGGTATTCTTAGACAAAGGAACCTCAAGCTACCTGACCAACCAAAATAGGTTCTACATTGGTTCCTTAAAGGTTAAGGATGGGATGTAAAATACTTCAGAGCCCCAACAGGGCATAAAAACAGCTCTCCCTCCTCAGGAGTTACTGTAGAGTTTCTAGGGAAGGAATTGAGATAACTCTAGGAAGGGCTTTAGCCTTAACATTGTTTTTTTTTGGTACGCAAGGAATTCAAAAGGATAATTCTCTTCCAGTATGTGAAGACCCAACTAATGATGAGATTGCTTGTATATCACTTATTCTTTTGTCCAAAGCCAAGGCCACAAGAAACAGGGTTTCAAAGAAAGAGCCTTGAGAGAAGCCTCTCTCAGGGGCCTTGAAATGAGGATCTCTAAGGTGTCATAAGACCACATCCAGGTTCCATAAAGTTTTTTTTCTTTTAACCCTCTCGCGCTTACGGGGGTTCCTATAGTGCTACCCGGTATGCGACTTATGCCGTGGAGGGAAAAGTGGGGCTCGTGCGGAAGTTTTTTTGTAAAAATCGATACATCCAAACTATAACTGATATAGGCTTCTGGTCTGTTTTATGATGTTGGCAAATGATTGAATTTTTTCCTAAAGCAATCAGAAAGTCTTTGCCAGGCTTAGAAATAATAAAGAAGACGTGATGAACGTGAAATTTTTAAGGAAAATCGTAGATATTTTTTTTAAATAGTCATGAAAAATATAATAATTAGGTTTGAGGAGTTTATTTTATATGTAAATTGTGTGGAAATGTTTGCAATTTCACATGAAGGCAATCATTTTGCTATAAATGTGTTTGCTAATTAGCTGTTACCAATTAAAAGATGCAAATTTTTTACGGAGTGCAATTACCAGATTTTCCAACCTACTTAAGCTGATGTTTCATATTGTATCTAAGTAAGGAATAAAGATAGAAAAAAAATAAAGGTGGCATTAGAAAGCTGAATAAATTTCCTATAAAACTCACAAAATAAAGATATGTGTATTGTAAGAATAAAACTAAGAAATTGTCGTTAGATTATGGACAATCTTTTTTCTTTTTCTAAGAAAAAATACGGCAACGATTATCATATATAAATGTTGATATGTTTACATTTTGCTGTTCATCACGATAAAGTACAAAGAATGGCCGTTCGAATGATATATAATACATGCACATTGAAGTTATTTACAGATGCACAAACAGAAATTATCTACACGCATAAATTCCGGCCGAACTACGGCGTTCAATGTGTATACAGTAAACCCCCCGTATTCGCGTTCTCATGGTTCGCGGACTCACGCATTCGCGGGTTTCTCTGTGGAACATATCTAGCCATCATTCGTGGAAAATTCGCCCATTTGCGGTATTTTTCACTGAGAAATATTCACTAATTACTGTATTTTCATACAATTTTCATGAATAAATGCACTTTTTGTGATAAAACTATTAAAATACTCAGGTATAAGCATTTTTACAGGGTTTTTCTTGGTTTAAGCTATCAAAATGGGCAGTTCTAAGTGTTTTTAGAGGGTTTTTAAGCATTCGCGGATTTGACCTATTCGCGGGGGGGTGTGGGACGCATCCCCCGCAAATACGGGGGGTTCACTGTATATATATACGCTAACATTTTTTGTAATTACTCGGTAATAAATAATGCTAGAAAAAAGTTAAAACTGTGATGGGAAGCTGAATAAATCTCATATATATGTCACCTAAAATCAATAGGTGTTACCAGTAAATAATTGAGCAATTGAAGCTCAAAGATGTAAGTTTTGTTTTTTTATGTAAAGTCAATTGTTCACTAAGATTTTTATTTAGAAACGTTGATATTTTTACCTTTTGCCATTCAGCACGATAAAGAACAAAGAATGGCTGTTCGAATGATATATAATACATGCACATTAAAGTTATTTACAGATGCACAAACAGGCATACAAAAAATTATTCATGTACTCATAAACCCTAGGCTGAACAGCGCGGCTCAACTGGGTTCTCGAGTGCTCATATTTACGCTTACATTTTTTGTAATTACTCGGTAATTAATAACGCTAAGAAAAAAGTGAAAATTGCAATGGAAAGCTGAATAAATTTTCTATATATAGCCCACGTAAGAGCAATAGTGTTCCCAGAAAAATTGAGCAATTGAAGCTGAAAGACAGAAATGTTGTTGAAAGACAGAAATATATGTAAAAAAGTAAATTCTTCACTATTTATCTTATTGAAAAACACTTGAAATAATATTCAAAATACTCAACAATCACTTGCAAACACTTTTATAACAATGGCAAAAGCGAAAGCACTTCACAAACGCAGATAAATGACGACAGCAAAAAACGTGAGTGCTAAAAAGACATGCTGAGCGCGGTCAAACTAGGAGGTGCAGTACTTTAGTTGGGGGAGGACTGTGGCGCATGCGCGATACCTATCGGTTTCCTGTTTTCTTGTAGGTCCAAGATCTGCCCACGCAATGGCGCAGTCCTCGTTTTCTTCGGATGACTTTTTTTTTTTTTTTTTGTGAATTTCCCCCAAAAATACCTCATGGATGACGTGGAAATCGCATCATCGGAGCAATTACGGCAAAAAATTTATTGATGGGGTTTGCGTCATCGGATCACCAGAGGGTTAAGAACCTGAGCCAAAGCTTCACCTAGGACAAACATCCTCGAAAATTCCAATCCAGCATGCCTTTAAGCAGAAGCCAGTTTGATGGAGGCAACAGGCAAACCTTCAGCATATTTTAAGAAGTGCAAGAACTGATTACACTGTCAATGCTGGTGCAAAGACATGAAATGCCCTTGGACTTGCACCATGAACTATAAAACTCCCTGTTTCTGATATAATGTATTGGTGGACTTTCTCCTTGCAGCAAGGATAAAGTCCCTAGATGACGTGGAAAAACCTCTAGCTCTGAGGAGCTTGTTGGCAGTTCCAAGTGGTTAGACGAAGCATGCTGATATTTCCGTGCAGCCTCCCTGTCCCTAACTGTCAAAGTAGATTTGTCCAAAATGGTAACTGTCTGGGAACTTCTATTTACATTCTAGAAGGTCTGTGAGCCAATGCCTCCTAAGCCACCAAGGTGTGGATTGAATCATGTGGTTCCAGTGTTCCAAGATTCCCTCAATTCTTGAGCACTTCCTTCAGCAGTGGAAACAGAGGGAATGCATATATGAATAGGTCTTTCCAGTCTAAAGCCATATCAATTACTGCCCAGGCTAGAGGGTTCAGAAGTGGTGAGGCATACAATAGATGATTATTCTTCATTGTGAAGAGATTGATGGGAGGTTGCCAAACTTCCTCCAAACTCCTTCGCACACTGTTGGGACTAACATCCATTCATGGGAATGTAGGCCTACCTGTCCCGGACGACCTAGCATGTCTGCCATAACTTACAATTGACCAGGTACAAACTGGGGCATTAGGACAATGTTTCTCTCCTCCTTCCAGAGGAGTAAATCTATGGTGATGGCTGGCAACTAAGGTCCTGACTTCATGCCCCTTTGCTACTTAGATACACCATAGACGATGCATTGTCCAAGAAGATAAGCTACAGTTCTTTGTTGGTCACTGCATGTTCCAGCTCTGCAGCCCCTTCTGGACAGCCCACAAATCCTTGCAGTCAATGTGCAGATTCCTTTTGACCGGCGACAATGCTCTGAAAGCTACCTGATTCTCCATAACTATTCCCCAGCCCTCGTCTGAGGTGTCTGAATACAGTGAGAGGACTGGGCTCCAGGACTCTAAGAGACTTCCCTGCAAGCAGAAGTTCTGTGGACATCCACCCACAAAGGTAAGGAAACAGAACTCAGTTCCAAGGCACTAACTTATGGATTGGGTGTGACTTTCTGTGCCATTGCATCGTCAAGTGCAACTGAAATGGTCTCAGCCATAGTTGAGCACCTGGGGACTAACTTGCCAAGGGAGACAAGTGACCTAACAGAGATAGCTAGCATTTGGCTGGCATGCTTCTGAGGAGGGAAAGTCGCTTACAATTGATAAGAGACTGACTACTTGAGCACTTGTCGGAAAAAACCTAAAAAGAACAGAATCTATCACCATGCCCAGGTAAGTCACTCTTCAAGATAGTTCCAGAGAAGACTTTGCTGCGTCAATAAGTAACCCTAGGGCTTTTTGCTACACCCAGAACTAGCTCTCTTGCCCTCTGGCAAACCTCCCTGGACTTCACAATGATAATCAATCCAAGTACTGTACAGGCAGTCCCCGGTTATCGGCGATCCAGTTTTTCAGTGCTTGTCTAGCGACAAAAATAGGTGATTTTCAGCGCAGATATGCACCAATTTCTGCTTATCGGTGCCAATAATCGCATATTGACACCGATAATAAAAAATCAGCAATTTTCGGTTATCGTCATGTCATCAGAACAGAACCCCTGCCAATAATCAGGGACTGCCCGTACAAAAGTATCTCCACTCCTAGTGAGTGAAGCCATCTGCAAAGGGGATAAGACCCTGGTGAAAACTGGAGGTGTGGAATTCAGTTCGAAACAAAGGGCTCGAAATTGGTAAGTCTTTCGCCCAAAGACAAAGTGTAGGAACTCCCTGAACGCTGGTGAATAGGAACATGAAAGTACGCACCTTTCATGTCCACTGTAAACATCAATGCCCCTTTCTCCAAGGCGGCTAAGATCGTGGAGGCTGAATCCAAGGAAAAAAGGGGGGACAGATGGACATAGAGGCAGAGCTTGGATACGTCTAAGACAGGCCTCCAACCTCCCGTTGCCTTTGGAACCAGGAAAAGCCTGTGTAAAACCTGGCAATGTACCTGGTATTTTTTTATATTACTGCCTTCTCTAAAAGTGAAAAGACTTCCTGACTCAAGACCCTTCTCTTCTCTAAGTTGCCTCTGAAAGCCCAAAATGCTACAGGTTGGCTGATAGAGGAAGCAAAGCCTGAAAGGAATGCAATAGCCTTCCAAAAGAACTTTTGCTACCCATGTGTCTACGACGAATTGTTTCGACACTTGAGCGAAGAGGCCTAACCTGCTCCTGCCAACCGTGCCCCCCCCACCCTCCCGGTACCTGAGGGCTCAAGGAGCTAATCTTCATCAGACTTAGGAGTCTTGCTATAAGAAGAGGAGATAAACTTCCTTCCCTTTGCAGAACAGGATCAAGGCCATAGCTGGTGAAAGGATACTTCCTGTACTTGGAAAGGAAGACCTAGTAAAGCAGGTAGCATAGTCCGAAGGATGTCTAAAACAAGATGGAAAAAAAAACCTATCTCTGTCTTCTTAGTTCCATGGCTATAGACACCGACAGTTTCTTGTCTATAATCTCCAAAAAGGATGTGCTGAAAGTAACAACTGTTTACTAAGGAGGGAGACTGAAGGAACCAGCAGAGATTAACCCTTTAACGCCGAAGCCTTATTTACAAAAACGTCTCCCGTATGCCGGTGGCGTTCGGTGAGTTAGCGCCGAAGCGGAAAAAAGTTTTTTAAAATCACAGCACGCTTAGTTTTTAAGATTAAGAGTTCATTTTTGGTTCATTTTTTTGTCATTGCCTGAAGTTTAGTATGCAACCATGAGAAATGAAAAAAAATATCATTATCATATATAAAGATTGGAATATATGACAGCGAAAAAAAAAAACTCGTATATAATTGTATACAAATCGTGCTGTAAGCAAAAACGGTTAAAGCTAATGAGTTAATTTTTTTAGTTGTATTGTACACTAAATTGCGATGATTTTGGTATATAACAAATTTTAAAACGATCAAAGCAACACAGAGAAAATATTATCACAAAATGATGCATGAATTAAATAACGCCGGGACGTAAAAATGTTTTTTTCAAAAATTCACCATAAATCGAAATATTGTGCTAGAGACTTCCCGTTTGTTGAAAAATGAAGCTAATTGATTGAATATTACTAGACTGTAAGTGTTTTAGCTTACAATTGCAGTTTTCGACCATTTCGGTCGAGTTAAGTTGACCGAAAGTCGAATTTTTTCTATTTATCGTGATTTATATGGAAATATTTCAAAACTGATAAAAGCTACAACCATGAATTATTTTTTGTTATATTGTACATGAAATTGCGCACATTTTCATATATAAAACTTTATGTAACGACTAATATAAAGCGGTGCAAATATTACGACAACGAGACAAAAGAATTTCTAAGATGTTCGGCCGAGTTAGGGTTCCTGTCCCGTGATCTGCATGCTCCCTTACAAGAGTCGCGGGATAGGGATGTGCCCTCTTAAGACCATCTCTCATCTCGCTCTGGCCTTGGCATAGAGGATGGAAGAACAGGTGAAGGGGATCAACACCTCGACTCCTTCTCAGATGTTGTAAGTGGACTCCGAATCCATTGGCAGCTGTTGTTGGGTCCTTCTTGTTCCCCTCCTCCTTAGACTTTGTATCGATGATCCAGATCAGTTGTTACTTTGTCCTATTGGGGAGCTGTGGTACTTTCCAAAATGGCTCGACATTCCTAACCATGGAAGAAGTGTCTAAGGACACACATTTCTCCTGGCTTCATGAAGTGATCAAAGGAGGTACTTGGCAGCTGGCGACAACAATACCGGTACTTTCCACTCGAAAGCTCACGAAGTCAATGGCTTGGTTCATCCTGCGCATTCCGGAAGTTTCTGTCAGTTTCACAGACCACACTCTTGTAGTCCTGTGGTCTTGGCCACAGGCCCTTCGAACCTTTTTTACCTTGGCCCTGTGGTGGCTGCTCAACAAGTTGTGGTTTCTTACCCAGCTCCTTCAAGAGGACTAGTAGCATCTCGCATAAGGTGTTGGTTCTGGAAATGAGAAGGATACCAGGCTCTCTTCCTCCTCCTTCCCAGTTCTCCTACTTCTCCTCCTTCGGGATGAGAATAGGACTCGAACCAGTACTTGCTGGATCTAGCGTTCTATTTCACTTCTAGAATCACAGAAGCAATTCCACTCCTTCCTCTAGCAAGGGGAGGAAGGAGAGTCTGGATAAGGGAAACCCTATCTCAGCTTTTCCTTACTGCCTCCGACTCTAAGATTCCTCCGGCCTATTTTGTATGAGTTACATTTCCTCACTCGTGCGAAACGGTCCAGTATCTGACATCTGATCTTGCAGTTCCTACACTCCGATCAATGTGTCAGAGGATGGTACTCCTCCTCGCTCTTTCGACCAGGAGTAGCCCAGGTGTGCAGAACTCCAGTCAGTTCAAGAGACTCACTCAGATTCCTCCCTCCAACCAGTATGTCTTCCTAATGTAAAGAATCAATGATTTGTATACTGTGTCAGAACAAATCACAATTTTTGAAAGTAAATTGTATTTTTTCTAACTATACAAACCTGAGGTCCTTTACATTACATTTTATGCCCGCCTCAAGCAACCCCCCAATCTGAACCTGGACCAAAAGGCAAACTGGAATGTTGACATCCGGGCAGGTGGGTATTCCTGCCTATCTGACGGTAGTTACTGCCTAACAACCTTATTCAAGAGTTTAATGACCGTGTCCAGCTTCACCATAAGTAATTCCTAATGTAAAGGACCTTAGGTTTGTATAGTTAGGAAAAATACAATTTACTTTCAAAAACTGTGATATTTTGATTGATTTACTTTTGTCTTTTCTGCTTGGGACCTCATATACAGTATATCGCAGTCTTCAACGTTCTTGGATCTTTTCTGTAATGATTCTAATAACATTGATTTGTTTTGTATTTCTTCTTCTGGATGTGGCAATATTACTGTTCTTTGTACACTATTCATGATATCATGCCGTGTAACACTTATAGTTATCTTCTTTATATTTTTAATGTTTTGATAATTTTCTGACTGGATTCTGGTTGTTGCTCCAACCAACCATTCCCTATTTTTAATTTCTTATGCTCATCTCTTGTGATGGGCATCGGTTCAACAAGTAATTTTCCAATTTTAATAGGGATATATCTTGGTCAGGTTTAAATTCAACAACCTTGACCAGTTTGATTCTCCAAAGAGGGAATCAAAGTGAACCAAGGTTGAGTCAGGTCTATATTTTTGTCTATTTATTCTTTAGGCTCCAAAGGGCCCACAGTTGAAAAGTTTGAACTATTTTTTGTTCCTTCTTTTGGCCGGAACACAGACATACAACCATCTGGCTCAAAGGATAATGGTTCCATTGTAACAGTGCCAGGTCCGTTTTTTACAGGGATATCCTTTTTCTCGTATGGGTCACCAGCATTTGCAGAATTTTCAATCTCTATGGTGGGTGCAGAGGTCGTCATCTGTGCCAAAAAAAGTATCATCAGAGGGCCCAGGGGTACCTGACTCTATTCTTACTATTCAAAAAGATCGAATAATGGAAAAAAAAATAATAAACCTGAAAACTTTAAAAAGATATCATTAGCCTTTCATGGAGTTTATTCTTACAATACTGGCACCAGTGAGAGCCGACTCACAAATGTCCACCCCCTACCCTTCCCCATAGGGGATGGCACAATACGATTAAAGTGGCCCAAGTGTAAACCAAAGCTGCTTGTTAGGACTGAGAGTATTACTAGAATACAATCATCCCCACCCAAATCGTATTATGGGCAAACTGGATAGAATGCCATGAGTCCTACTCCCAGAGCCAGACCCCCCTTGGAATCCATGGCCCAGCCCTAAAGAATAGTTCCGCCCTTGAAGTATCAATCTGATATCTCTCAGGTCCGAACATTATTGGTAGCTGATGATCCTACAACAGTTCCCACTATTTAGCTTCGGATATAAACCCAAGCCGAGCTATGATATCTCTTCCTATTTAACAGATCTAATAAATTTTAGCAAAAGTGGAAAATTCTACAAAAATTAATCCAAACAAACATACAGGCAGTCCCCGGTTTAAGATGGGTCCGGCTTACAACGTTTCAAGGTTACGACGCTTTTCAGATATATTCATCAGAAATTATTTCCCAGTTTACGACGCATGTTCCAGGGTTACAACGCGTCGTATGCCAATCAAACGGAAGAAATATGGCTCCAAAACAGCAGAATAATCAAGATTTGGAGTTTTTTTTTATGAAAAACTCAATAAAAATGCAGTTTACATTGTTTTCAATACACCCAGACCATTAAAAGTAAGGTTTTCTTAGGATTTTTGACAATTTTCGACGATTTTTCGGTTTACGACGCTTTTCGGCTTATGACGCGGCGTAAGAACGGAACCCCCGTCGTAAACCAGGGACTGCCTGTATACAGTAATGAGACATATGGGGCTCTTGGACTCAAACCCGGGAACATTCCTGGGGTTCAAGAGCCCCATCACCATGACAAGGTGGTCCCACATCGTGGGGGTTTGCAAGAGGAGCGAGGACTTGAGTGAACACCTGACGTGCTGTAGAGAGGCCAAAGCCGAAACTGGAAGACTTTGCCCTGGAAGACGAACCCGAGATATTTCCTGGAGTCCGAATGGATGGGGATATGGAAGTATGCATCCTGCATAACCAATGTTATCGTCCAATCACCCTGGTGAATGGATAACAGGATTAACTGGTTCTTCTCCACCTTGAACTTTGTCTTCCTTATGAATAGATTGAGGGCACTTATGTCGAGGACTGGTCTCGAACCCCCTGATGATTTGGGGACTATGAACATATGGTTGTAGAAGCCCTCTGTGCTGATGTCCTTGACTTCTTCTATGACTCTCTCTTTAGAAGGAAGAAGGATACTTCCTCCAAAGGGGCCGAATGCTTTTCCAAGCCTCTTGAGTAGGCTGTCAACACGTTGGGAGAAGTGACTAAAAGGGGCTCTCCATGAAGGGGATGTTGTAGCCCTCCTTCAGAACCTTGACAATCCACTATTCTGCCCCTCTGACACTCCATTTCTCCCAAAAATGGAGAAGTCTGGCTCCCACTGGAGCATGAACGGCTTCTTTATTCCTCAGGAAAAGACTTGGAAGAGCTCCCCTTAATAGCTCTGGCTGAGAACTGGACATTGGAGTGGGATCTGGGTTGAGACTTGAGCTTACTTTCACGACAGGGATGCTTCTGGAGAGGAGAGACCATCTTAGGAACGAACACCGACAAATCTTTACGGCATTTAGAAGACTGTGCTAGAAGATCCTGAGTGGACTTCTTCTGGAAGTCTGAAGCAATTTCCCTCACTATGGCCTGAGGGAGAGGTGAAGAGGATCCAGAGGCGAAAATAAGAGAGCCAACTTCTGGGTCTGTGTGACTCCCTTAGTGGTAAAGGAGCACCAAAGTTCTCTCTTCTTCAGAACCCACAAAGAAAAAAGAGCCGGAAGTTCAGAAGAGCCATCCCTGCTGGACTTGTCTGCACATGACAGAACTCCTAGCCAGTCCAAAGCAAGTTTTCCTCCAAGTCCTTGCAGTCTCAATTTTCTTGGCATGCGTTCCAACCGTCCAGTCCAGGAAACTGAAGACCTAAAACACCTTGAAGAGGTCCTTGACATGGCGGTTAAGTTCTGATGACAAAAACATTATTTTTGCTGATGTGAAGGCCGAGTGACAGGAAGAGTCGATGAGGCTGGAGAAGTCCCCTTGGGAGGAGGCAGCGATTCCCAAAGAAAGAGCTTCCCCCGTGGGGTAGGAAAGATATCTCCTATGGACTAATTACGAGGGAGAAAGGGCGAAGGAAGCCTTACCTTGCTCCCTCTTGGCAGAAAGCCAATCTCCAGTCTCCTTGAGCACCTTCTTAGACAACGAGGAAAGAACCATCTTGGGGAGCCTATAGCTGTCACCTGGGGGCTCCTCATCAGGAAGGTCAAAGCAGGCAAGACTGGGGCAGCTGGAGCAAAAAAAGGGAAGGAAAGCTCGTCAACAGATAACAAAGAAGAGCTACATAGGCTGAAGGAGGGGTAGGGTTTTGGACTCTTGGTCAAACTCCTCTTCTTCAGAGACAAATCACAAACAGTTGGATGAGGCACGAGCTTTCTTAAGCAAGCTCATAATTTCAGCTAACTGCTGCCTGATGGGTCCCAATGAAAGCTCATCTTGGTCCAAAGTGGGTGCTTGGTGCTCAGGGGCTGTAGACAGGTGCTGGAGTATTGGGTCAGGTGCTCGGGAGCTGGTGCCAGGCACTCTGGGCAAGGCAGGCGACGGGCGTCCGAGAGGGTCCATTGGGTGCTTGGAAGCCAAGTAAGGGCTCTCAACAGCTGGACATTCAGGAGAGAATGTCTCCGGACTATCCCATGCGGAAGGAGGAAGTCAGGCCAAGGCAGAAACAGAGGGAGCCACAGCACTGTCGCAAGAAGGCTGTGGGCTGCGAGTCACCTCCTTATACGGCTTAACAGGCAGCAGAAAAAAAGCGGCATGCCTCTTCAGTGGTCAAGATGAATCAAGAAAGTGCTTGCGGCGCCTCCTATCAGTGCTGGAATCCTCAGAACTGGACGACAACTTTCCAGTGGCCATCTCTTGAAACCTAGGTGCATGCAATGGGCTCGACTGAGGGAGCAATTATCCGTGGGTAAACCCCACCAGCCTCCCTTGGACTTGTGGTATGTCTTCGCCCATGTTTAGGGGAGCAGGACGGGGCCTTCATCTAGGACCGGCAGGGCAAGTAACCACATCCTCCACTTGCACAACTCTCAGTAGTCACTCTATCTTGAAATACTTTGTCCATTACGACCTTCAGGGACCCCCCCTAACTGTGATACTGTATGTACTACCAGGTTAATTTTCTTGTTGAACCTGGATTTAGGACTGGCGATGGCATCGGGGTCGGAAGCATGAGAGCCAGGCACGGGAGCAGGTGGATTAATAATAAGACGGCTGGGAACAGGATAAAAAGCAGGAATAGGGGAAGAGGCAATAGCAGGACTATGTTCTGACCTTTCAAGCTGTCAAGATGAGATTTAAGAACCTTCCACTTTTCTTCATCCCAACCCTTACACTCAACACAAGTATTCTCCTTAGTATATACCTGTCCTCTACACTTACAGCAAATAGTATACAAATCATAAGATGATTTAGTAAGTCTGGTTTTGCAACCCTTGCTACTGTTGCAAAAACTAGATGAACTTGAATCAGACATAATCTAATGCAAAAAAGCTAGAATGTTGACTGAAATCTATAAAAGCTTGATGGCTACTCAAAAACTCAATGAAAAAGTTGCAGGAAACCCCCAATTTTTAGTCAAGAGCCAGCAGAAACAAACTGAGCTCTCCTGCTTTGCTGTTCCCACTGTTCCCTGATAGTGGGCGGAGCTGGTTCCCTACACGAAAACAATAGAAGTGCTACTGTGATTTTTAAAAGGCTGCCATGTAAGTTAGAAACTATAGCTATGTAATTACCTGGTAGGTTACTTAAATGAAAAGTGATTGTTTATTCAGTTAAATATTTTTTATAATAAAATAAAGTTTTATATATACTTACCAAGTAATTACATAGCTCTTAGTTTCTATTAACCAACAGCTAGAATTTTGAAATTCACGGTAGTGCTACTTTTTTTTTGGCTAGGGAGTGACCCCGCCCGCTTTCGGGGTAAGAGGAACCAGCTTAGCAAACAATCTCCATATGTTTATGCCTTCCTAATCATGCGAGGGGAGGAGGGAGGTCTTTGATTATGTAATTACTTGGTAGGTACATATAAAACTTTATTTTATTATAGAAATGTCATTTTTTTTATAAGCTGCTTACCAAGTACAGTAATTACATAGCTGAATCCCACATTGTAGGAGGTGGGATGCATGGATTATCTATCCTAATACATTAAAATTGTAATGTAAAAGAAATAGAAGAATCGCTCGCATTAGTTAAAATGCTGCTGGTTCCTTACCTGTTGAGTGAGTGAGCTGCTACAGGAAAGTACTGCCTCTGGATGGCGCTCATCTCAACATGTAGTGGCGTGGTGGTATATCCAGGAATTACCTGCCACATTAGTGGGATTCCTTTGTTGCAAAGGAGTGCATGATTGCACACAAAGAATAACAAAATTGCCCCTGCCCTGGGCACAGTACCAAAAAACAAAACCAAAGAATAAAAAACACAATCGCATAGAGCCAAACGTTAAAGCATACCAGTACCCAACCATTTATGGACAAAAAGCTGGTGAGCACTCCAAATACCAGTACCCCCAGGCTCCCCTACAACTCGACATCATGAATCAAGGAGAGAAAATAGGAAGGATGAAGGAAGACTTCCTACACTCCTTCTCCCAACACCATACCAGCAATCGAAATAGGACCCAAGGTACTGCAATTTTCATAGACAGTTTCAATATCACCCAAATAATGAGCTGCAAATATCGATTTGCATTTCCATGATCACAATTTTTGAAAGTAAACTGTACTTTTCCTAACTATACAAACCTGAGGTCCTTTACATTGGAATTACTTTCACCGGAGCTGGAAACGGCTGTTGAACTTTTGAACTAGGTGGTTAGGCAGTTAGCTACCATCCGGGAGGCGGGAGTACCGCCTACCCTGATGTAAACATTCCAATTTGCCTTTTGGTCCAGGTTTCAGATTGAGGGGTCGCATGAGGTGGGCATGAAATGTAATGTAAAGGACCTCAGGTTTGTATAGTTAGGAAAAATACAATTTACTTTAAAAAAAGTGTGATTTGTTCCAACACGATATACAAACCCTCGGTCCTTTGCATTAGGAAGACTCACTGGTTGGAGGGAGGAATCTGAGTGAGTCTCCTGAACTGACTGGAGTTCACCACACCTTGTGTTCCCTTCCTGGTCAATAGAATGAGGAAGTTCCGGAAAACTGCCTCTGACAAAATGATTGGGTTGTAAGAAACGCAAGATCAATTGTCAAACTTCTGGGTCCTTTTGCATGAAAGAGGAAGCGTCAGTTCATGCAAAGTAGGCTAGGAAGAACTTGGAGTCGGTGACATTAAGGCAATCACAATCATTGGGTTTGTCTTATTGTCAAGGTCTCCCTCCCCTCCTTGCAAGGGAAAGGAGAGGGGTCGCTTCTATAATCCTGAATGGAAATAGAACAGAAGCTCTAGTTGGGTGCTTACCTGCATCGACACCAGATCCAGCTTGTAACGGCACACCCGCTCCCTGCCCGTGGGAAGAGAGCCGAGATGAGGAGAAGGAAGAGAGGTCAGTCACTCCACATTCATTCTCCCAATCACAACCGTACATCTTAGGCGAGATGCAACCTGCCCCTGTCAGAGGAGCCAGGTAAGCTACAAAACTTGTTGAGCAGCCACCACAGGACCCAAGGACTTATGTGCAATATCCTGAAGGTAGAAAGAAGTGAAGTGGTCTGTTGAGACCACACACCTGCCTTCAACACCTGTAGAATCGACAGGTTCTTTCAGAATGCGAGGGACGGACCAACGCTGCAGACTTTGTGAGCTCTCGGACGAAGAATACCGGTGTCGTCTTCTCCAGCAGCAGAATACGTTCTCCTTATCATCTCACGAAGCCAGAAAGAGATTGTGTTCTTGGACACTTCTTTCTTGGTTGAGCCAGTACTAACGAAGAGTCGTCGACACTCAGGCCACAGATGTCGAGTCCTCTTCAGATAGCGCTGCAGCACTCTAACAGGACACAGTAGCATCTCGTCTGGTTCATTACCTACAAAGTCCTCTGGGGAGGGGATCGTGAAAGACTTGAACAAAGAGTCAGGGACCGAAGGATTTTGAGTCTTCGCCACGAAATCCGGGACGAAATTGAGTGTAACTGACCCTCATCCCCTCGAGTGTTTAACATCAAAGAAAAGTCTGTGAAGTTCGCCAACTCTCTTTGCCAATACCAGGGTCAGCAAGAAGACGGTCTTGAGGGTCAGATCCCTATCTGACGACTCTCGTAAAGTCTCGTACGGTGCACGAGTCAGGCTCCTTAGAATAAGGGTCACATCCCACGCAGGGGGCCTGAGATCCAAGACCTTTCGAAGTTTCTCATCAGCAGGGAAATCTCGAAAGAAGAGGAGATATCAGCTCTTTTCATCTGCAAGACTAGGCCAAGTGTGGCACGGTAGTCTTTTACAGCTGAAATGGAGAGAAGCTTCTCTCGGCGAAGAAGAGGAAGTCCGCGACCTGCTGAACAGTAGCTCCAACCAGAGAGATACCCCTTCCACAACACTAACCACAGAAGATGGACCACTTTCCCTGGTATACCACTGCAGAGGATCGTCTGAGGTACCCAGCCATCTCCATTGCTGTGCGACCCTTTCGCTTGCAGGAGAGGTAGATAACCTACGGCCGTGAAGACACAGCGACTGCACTGCCTGGTGATACCGCTCTCGTGGACTTGACATAGCAGGTTGAGCCGGGGGGAATCTCTCTCGGTGCCTCGGAAAGGAGGCTAGCAGGTTGGGATACCAAACGGCTGGGTGCCACCAGAGTTATTCTGAGATTCGGGTGATCACTGCCTGGTTGTCCCACGAATGCTGGACTCATCCTCCAAAGTTGTCCCACGGGTGTTGGGTCGATTGATGACCAAACAGAAGACCTGGAGTTTTCTGTTGTGCCGGTGGTGAACAGATTGATGACTGGATGCCCCCACAGGTCGAACAGCCTTCCCGCAACTTCTGAGTGAAGGGACCATTCAGTTCCTATCACCTGATTCTGGTGGCTGAGCTTGTCTGCCACAACATTCCTCTTGCCTGGAATGTGCCTGGCTGACAGCTCTACCGAGTGAGCCACAGCCCATTTGTGCACCTGCATCGTCAACTGGTGGAGCGGGAGGGATACTAGACCCCTGCTTTGTTGACATATGCCACTACCGTGGTATTGTCGCTCATCAGTACCATGGAGTGCCCCATCACTTGATCCTGGAACTCTTGGAGAGCCAGGAAGGCTGCCTTCAGTTCCAGGATGTTGATGTGAAGGTGCTTGTTGTCTCGGTGCCATACTCCTGAAGTCAGCAACTCCTCCAGGTGTGTGCCCCACCCCTCGGTTGATGAGTCCCAAAACAGCAGCATATCTGGAGGGGGAGTATGTAAGGATACTCCTATCAAGAGGTTCCTGTCGTCCATCCGCCAACGAAGGTCCTCTCTCACCTCTTCAGAAAGAGGGATGAGAAAGGACTGGGGGTCTTGGGACTGGGACCAATACTCCTTTAGCCTCCATTGTAGAGACCGCAGGTGAAGATGCCTATGAGGTACCAGCTTCTCCAGTGACGACAGGTGACCGATGATGACTTGCTATTGCTGAGCTGGTTGTTCCTGTCAAGACAGGAACAGTTGTGCTGCCTTCCTGAACCTGCTGGTACAAGAGTCCGAGGGAAAGACTTTTGCTGCTACCGTGTCTATCAGCATGTTCAGGTACTTTATCCTCTGCTTGGGGTTGAGACCTGACTTCTGGAGGTTTACCACGATCCAAAGATCCCGGCAAAGCCCAAGGAGCCGATCCCTGTCCTGTAGCAACTGCGAGCGGGAGCTCGCCAGGACCAGCCAGTCGCTGAGATATCTCAGTAGACGTATCCCATGCGAATGGGCACAAGCTGACACCAGAGAGAGAAGACTCTCGTGAACACCTGGGGAACGGTTGAGAGTCTGAAGCAGAGTGTCCTGAATTGGAAGACCATCTCCCGAGCATAAAGCGGAGGTACCTGCGAGAGAATGAATGGGTATTTGGAAATACGCATCCTTCAAGTCAAATGTAAGCATGAAATTGTTCTCCCTGATGGAGGTGAGTATGGATCGCGCCATCTCCATCGTGAACTGAGTCTGGCAAACGAATTGGTTCAGGAGAGAGAGGCCTATGACTGGTCTCCAACACTCTGTGGCTTTCTCTATGAGAAAGACACAGCTGTAAAAGCCTGGAGACCAATCCGACACAACTTCCACAGCACCCTTACTCAGCATGGCTTGCACTTCTTGCTCTAGTGCGGAGTCCTTCAGTGATCCTTGGACGTAGGTGCAGACGGACCGGAGAGTTGGTGAGGGGTGGCCGAGACTCGAAGGGTAGTAGATATCCCTCCCGAAGGACATCCACTATCCGGGTCTCGGGTCCCAGGTTGCCCAATGGCACGACAGGCAACCCCCCACCTTTGGCAGCAGTCGGGAGGGAACGCCGCCCCTAGCGTTTCCCCTTCTTCTTCTTCTTCCCCTTGCCCCCTTTACCAGACTGGAAAGCAGGCTGAAAGGGGCCGGGAAGAAGAAGAAGGCTGGGTGTTCCCATGGGATCCCTTCGAAGGGTGGGACTTCTTAGGGACTGAGGAAGTGCAAGCCTGACCCGAGGGCCTGGCCGCAGTGGAACGCGAAGACCTGGAGGTCTTGGCCACTGCCTGGTGAACAGGGCGGTCACTGTCATCGGCCCAATGCTTGTCCACTGCAGCATCCACCAACTCTCTAGGGAATAGAGAGGTAGACCCCAGCAACGATCTGTTCTGCAGGGTCATTGCCGACTCAGGCCCCACGGACCTGGAGAAGCGAGAAAGAACAGAGTATCTCCTATTCAGGACCAGGTTGGCCCACAGGTTTGCCGTCTGGTGGGCGGGGTAGGAGATAGCTCTACCTCCAGACTGGTACAGTCTCCCCGAAATTACTAAACCCCAGGTACAATAGTGCCCGAGGAAGCAGCCACTTTGGATACTGTGAATGACCACAGATCCAACCAGGAGACTGCCTGGAAAGCTGCCATGGCGGTGGCTTCCAGGGTTGTGGCCACTTGCTGAGAGAGGGAAATACTCTCTGCAGCATGTTGCTGCAACGCGAGACATGGGCCTAGACAAACTAGATCCGGGTCAACCTGCTTAGGCGGCAATGACCTCTCCAATGGCCTATAGAAGCGCTTCTGACAAGGCAGAGGAGGGGAAGAGCTTGTCCACCTGTTCAGTCACAGGAATTGTCCTGCCCAGACACAAGACCATTCACTTGATCGAGGACCCCCTCGACAAGTGTGGACCATGGCAGCCCCACCGAAATCTTGGGTTCCTTCTTTGATCCCCAAAAAGGATTCGAGGCACGAAGGACGATCCACAGATGAGGTCGAGGTCGTTGTGCTGACGAATCAGCGCAATTACCTCAGCAAAAGTCCTCTGTGTCTCGGGGTGTCAGTGTCCTGGTGAAGAGGACCCTTGAGTCCTTCCAGTGTGCGGTCCTCCCGATCTACTCTCCCAGCAGGAGGAGAACCTCTGCAGACCCGTGATCCTTCCTGCACCACGCAGGCGTATGACCTGGCTGACTCAAGGCCCGAGCTAGGCACGTACACCCCTGAGGTAGAACTCTGGGGAGATGACTCGCCAGAGTTCTTCCTGTGCGACTTGCGCCCCCTGGGAGGAGCACAGGAGGTAGAAGGGACAGGAGAGGGGGATCGGGCACCCAACTGGTCTTGCTAGCAAAACCAACAGGAGCAGTCATAAACCCGTGGTGGTGACGGCAATCAGTGTCGAGGGGAATGGAGCGGCTCACACGAGTCGAGCCGCGCACTTGGCTCCCCCGAGCCAGGCTGGCCCTGCGAACGTGGCCGGGGACTGGGGGGATTTGAGCGTGCGGCTGGCTGGCAAGAACTTGTGCTGTCCTCTAGACGCGCCCCAGTCTTCTTCGAGGCCGAAACCTCTCAGGAAGACTGAGCAGGGGACCTCATCTCTGCCTCACCAGTTGTCCGGACCTGAGGGACCGGCGCACCTTCCCCTCCAACCAAACCTGGCTTGGCATGCGAAGAAGTGCCAGCAGGAAGAGTCAGAGCACCTGCATGCCCGAACTCTTTCTCCCCCGTCCTATGCCTGAGTCGGTAGAGAGCGAGGTTCCTCCAGTAGCAGACCGGGGTACTCGGGTCTCAGCACGGCTCGCGAACAAGTGTCCATCACAGGACCGCTGGCCTTAGAAGAGGCCTTCTTCGGCACAGAGGGGGGAGTGCAAACCGTGGTTTGCATGCCCTTGGCTCCTGATACGACTGACCCGGGGTCAATGAATCGGTTCCCTGGCCCATGGACCAGAAATAGCCAACAAGAGATCCCACTGCCTTCCCTATGGAAGGAGGCAGCCGCTTAGAAGTCTCGGGCGAGAATTCTGGGGGAGGTGGGGAGAGACAGGCTTTTTCTTCTGCAGCTGGTGAGCCTCAGAAGAAGAAGAGGAAGAAGAGGTAGCAGATGATGAGGACAACGAAGACAAAGATGACGATGACAACTTCCTAGACCTCTTCTTTGACTTCTTTGGCATCTTCTTCAGGATGGCGGTCAGGTCCCCCATCCACGAGGGAGCAGCAGAAGACACAGGTGCAGCCAGGAAAGCCAGGGAAGTGGGCGCAACCCAGATAGCGGAGACGTTGGTGCTCGGGTCAGCAGCTACCGGGGCAGGTGGATCAGTGTGGGAGCCAGGAAAGCCAGAAGACGATGTGTGGGTCGAGGCCACGGTTGGAGCATGAGCAGAAGCCAGACCGGGCTGAGAGTCAGGGTGACCAGGAGTTGGAACCAGAGTCAGGAATGAGCGTGGGTCGGCAACAGGAGCAGGCATGGAGATGTATGGCACCGATGACGTCACCATTATTGAGGGGCCAGGCAAAGACAACGGGCCAGGAAACCAGGAGGCAGCAGCATGGTATGGAGTGTGGCAGGAGTGGCAGATACCTGGGTGCCCAGGTGCGAGACCACCATCACAGGCAGCTTGCCGAATGATGTCGTGGTGGTGGATGTGGTGGTTGCGTGGGTCGTCACTGGAGCGCCTGACAGATGGTATACCAGACCCCCCAGTGATGGAATGCCAGGAAGACCCAGTAGAGGTGAGGTCAGATACCTGGCTACCAAGAGACACTTCCACCTCCAAGCCTGAGGAAAAAGTCGGATCAAATCTGACTTCTACTTGTTCCTCTAATTCACCCCTAGAGCGAGGAGAGGCCCCAAAGAGGATGTCCTGATTGTCCGCTCCCCACGCCTTCCACACCTGATGAAACGAATGAGGAAGGGAAGGGGGAGTCCTCACCCGAGGGAGAGGCAATAAGAAGGGGAAGCTTGCCGGGAGGGACAAACGATCCCGACGGGTCAGCCACCAAGGGAGTTGTCGGGGGGGGTATAAACCTCAGACAATGCCTTGGCAGGCTTCCTTTGGTATTGTCTCCTCCCCTCAAACTTCGCCCACTGCTCGGCAGACCAGGAACAACACTTGGCACAGGGAGAAGCGCGTGAACACACACGTCCTCTGCAGGTGGAGCAGAGGGCGTGTGGGTCCATATCCACACTAGAACAAAAAGTATTACATTTCTTCCTCCCACACATGCTGGGGAAGGAGGGCTTATGGGGTTTGTCCACATTCATGTTGTAATAACAAGCAAAACAAAGAAAGGTCCCAACAGGAAAAACAGCTCAAAGGTGGTCAGGGCAGAGAGCAAGAAAACACGTCTGCAGCGCACAATGGCCGAAAGCAAACTGGAATGTTTACATATGGGAAGGCAGTACCCCTGCCTCCAAGACAGTAGTTAATTGCCTAACCACCTTGTTTGAAAGTTCAACGGCTGTTTCCAGCTCTGCTGAAAGTAATTCCTAATGTAAAGGACCGACGGTTTGTATATCATGTCGGAACAAACCTTGTTTGTATAATAGAGGTAACAGACAAATTATGCCTAAAAGCCAGGGAATGAGCGAGGCCAGGGATTGCGCTACCCTGAGCAAATCCAATCTTTTTATCAAAAGCGTGTAGCTCACTTACTCTCTTGGCAGTTGCTAATGCTACTAGGAACAGAGCCTTCCCAGTTGGGTCCCCTAAGGAGATAGATTGCAGAGGTTCAAAACATGGTGGCTGCAATAGCCACTTCAGTACCACGTCTAAATTCCAAGCTACTAGCTTATCTTCTTTCTGTTTGGTCGTGTCGAATGACTTGATGAGATCAGAAAGATCCTTATTAGTGGAGAGATCTAAACCTCTATGGCTAAATACAAAACTCAACATTGCCCTGTAACCTTTAATGGTTGAGGTAGAAAGACTCCTGGAAGACTTCAAATAGAGCAGGAAATCACCTATTTCCACTACAGATGTCTTAGAAGATGAGATGTTGTGTCTCCTGCACCAGTCATGGAAGACTGTCCATTTGGCTTGATAAACTTTGCTCGAGGAATGTCGTCTACAACGAGCAATAGCATCTGCAACTGCCTTTGAAAATCCTTTCACTCGAACCAATCTGTAGACAGTCTGAACACTGTCAGAGCCAGAGTGGACAGTCCTTGATGGAACCTTCGACAGTCCTTGATGGAACCTTCTGAAATGTGGTTGTGAGTAGACTGGGTTTTTGAGGCAACAGCCTCGGAAAACCCGTGAGAAGTCCCAGCAAGTCCGGGAACCATTCCTCTGCTGGCCAGAATGGGGCTACTAAAGTCATCTTTACATTCCAATGATTCCAGAACTTGTTTAATACTTCTCTCACCATCTTGAATGGGGGGAAGGCATAAAGGTCCATGTTCGACCAATCTAAAAGTACTGTGTCCGTCACCCATGCTTGTGGATCTGGCGCTGGCGAACAATACAGAGGGAGATGATGGTTCTTTGTGGTTGCAAACAGATCTAGAACTGGCCTTCTCCACAGTTTCCACAACTCTAGGCATACAAGAGGGCTAAAGAGTCCATTCCGTGGGGAGAACTTGTTTTCGATGGCTGAGTTTGTCTGCTAACACGAATTTCCTGAATAAATCTGGTTAGGATCTGGGTTTGATTCTGATCTGCTCAAAAGAGTAGGGCCCTTGCTGCTTGGCAAAGAGTAAAAGAATGAATTCCCCCTTGTTTTCTGATATAGGACAGAGCCATGGTGTTGTTCGAGTGGACGGTCACTGTTCAAATGCTTCCAATCCCCAGTGAATTGCCATCAATTCTTTCATACTGATGTGCTACCTCATCTGTTCTAAAGTCCAAAGGCCTGAAACTTCCTTGTCTCCCAGGAGGGGTCCCAAACCTAGGTCTCATGCGTTTGAATAGAAAACTAGGTCGGGTTCAGAGGGAGGAGCGATTTCCCTTGAGAGAGTTTGTCTCTTGAATTCCACCAAACAAGATCCTCTTTTATTTCCCTCGTTGTCAGAAAAACGAAAGAATCCAGGTACTTCTTTCTGTTCCAGTTGATTTTCAGAAAACTGTAAGTTTCTCCTGTGTAGCCTTCCCAGGGACACGAACTGTTCCACGGACGAGAGAGTCCCCAAAAGGCTCATCCAGCTGTTCGCAGAACAGGACTGAAGAGCAAGAAATCTGTCTATCTTCTGAAGGCATGAGTCTATCCTTTGGGGGAGGAAAACCCAAAATTCCGAGAGTTTATCCTCATCCCCAAATAACCTATCTCCTGAGGCTTTGGGAAATTTATCAAGAGGCCCAAATCCTGGGCAAGAAGAAGGGTCTTGTGAAGGTCCTCCTCACATTTTCCTTCGACTGGGAGCGTAAGCCAATCGTCGATACAGCGAAATGTTGACCCCCATCAAGTGTAACCATTTCGCTATTGGGGCTAGTACATGTGCGAATATCTGTGGGAGCACCGACAGACCGAAGTAAAGGGCTCTGAACTGGTATACCTTGTGCTAAAACACAAACCTTAAAAACTTCCTTGAGTCCTGATGAACTGGGAAATGCAAGTAGGTGTCTTTCATGTCTATCAAAATCATCCAATCTTCCAGATGAATGGATGCAAGGACAGACTGGGACGTCTCCATTTTGAATTTTGTTTTCTGCATGTGCAAGTTCAGGACACTTATATCCAGAACTGGCCTCCATCCCTCTGAGGCTTTGGAGACTACAAATAGCCGACTGTAGAACCCCAAGGAGGAGGTGTCCTTGACTAGTTCAACTGCTTCTTTTTGAGGACAGCTGTCACTTCCTTAGGAGAGGGCTGAAAACTTCTTGGAGTTTGACGAGTCTTCCTCAATAATGCGGGCTTGTTGGTTAAGGGAGGTTTCTTCAGAAACAGGATCGAGTACCCTCTCTCAGGACTTGAACAATACAACTTTGCCAGGCTCACTTCCTCAATGCAATGCACCAAAAGTGGAAGAGTCTTGCCCCACACATGTTGGGAGGACTAGATCCTCACTCAAGTGCAGGTGGTTTATTGGAGGACTTCTTGACTGCTCTAAGGGTGAAATGGGTGTTTCCAGGTCTGGGGGAAGCCTCTTTGTCTCCCTCTACCCCAAAAGGGCTGGGGTTGAACTGGAGGAACTGTCCTAGAGGTGAAGGCCAGAGACTTTCTAGGTCGTCTCTCGCTGGTTGCGCGAGGTCCTGAGTAGACTTTTCTGCAGATCAGAAGCCATCTGCAGCACAGTCGCCTGAAGGAAAAAGTGCTTCTTATCAAGAGGAGAGAAGAAGAGCATGGACTTCTGGGAAGGTGTAACTCCCTTCGTGATGTAGGAACACCAAAGCTCCCTCTTCTTGAAGATTCCCAGTGCAAATAGCGAGGACAATTCAAACAAACCATCTCTAATACCTTTATCTAGGCAAGATTTTATTATTATTATTATTATTACTAAAAAGATTTAACCAGACCACTGAGCTGACTATCAGCTCTCATACAGCTTGCCCAAGGATTAGGATGAAATGACAAGTCTAGGCTAGAAGCCTAGCAATGAGACCAAATAGGTCACTCGTTAACGGTGAATGAACGAAAATGAAAATTAAATTAAAAGCTGTAAAAATGCATACACTTTCATACTGGAACACACACACACACACAATAAATACATTTATACTCATGTTTCCATACATACTCACTAAAAAAGTATATTAAAATTCAAAATAAGTAAAATCTTAAAATTTACTTGTTTTAAAATTCATTATACTGATTGATTGATTTTTTATATATCATCAATTAACTCACAGCTTCTCATGAACATTAAAATGGGTATTACTGAAAATGTTGAAGATTCCAACAAAATTTCTTTTATTGGTCTATTTCCAAAATTTGGTAATCGCTGCAGGTTAGGTTATATTTTGGACATTCACACAGTACTGTACATGTTAACCCACGCCACACCTCTTATTTACAAAAGTGTCTGCCGTGTGCTGGCGGCATTCAGGAGTTAGCCTCCTCGCGGAAAAAATTTTTTTTCAAAAATCACAGCATGCTTAGTTTTTAAGATTAAGAGTTAATTTTGGCTCCTTTTTTGTCATTGTCCGAAGTTTAGTATGCAACCATCAGAAATGAAAAAAAATATCATTATCATATATAAATATTGGAATATATGACAGTAAAAAAAAATTTTATATATAATTGTATACAAATCGAAGCAAAACGGTTAAAAGCTAATGAGTTATTTTTTTCGTTGTATTGTACACTAAATTGCGATGATTTTGGTATATAACAAATTGTAAAAACGATCAAAGCAACACAGAGAAAATATTATCACAAAATGATGCATGAATTAAGGTAGGTAGCCTGACCATCGTAAAAAAGTTTTTCAAAAATTCACCATAAATTGAAATATTGTGCGGAAGAGACTTTCTGTTTGTTGCAAAATGAAGGTAATTGATTGAATATTACCAGACCATAAGTGTTTTAGCTAACAATTGCAGTTTTCTACCATTTTGGTCGAATTAAAGTTGAATGACAAGTCGAATTTTTCTATTTATCGTGATTTATATGAAAATATTTCAAAACTGATAAAAGCTACAACCATGAGCTATTTTTGTTGTATTCTACATGAAATTGCGCACATTTTCATGCATTATAACACTTTATGTAACGCCTAATAGAAAATGGTGCGAAAATTACGACAAGGTGACTAAAGAAATTCTGAAATTTTCAGCAGAGTTAAAATCCTGGAGGTAAAAAAAGTTTTTTAAAAATTCACCATAAATCGAAATATTGTTTTTCTTAGACTTCCCAATTTGTTGCAAAATGAAGATAAATGATTGAAAGTTACTAGAATGTAAGAGTTTTAGCTTACAAATTTTTTCTACCATTTCTGTTTCGAGTCAAAGTTGACAGTAGGTTTAAATTTTGGACTTATTGTGATTTATATGAAAATATTTCAAAACTGATAAAAGCTACAACCATGAGTTATTTTTTATTGTATTCTACATGAAATTGCACACATTTTCATGTATAACACTTTATGTAATGCCCAATAGAAAATGGTCAGAAAATTACAACAAGGTGACTAAATATGAAATTCTGAGATTTTTAAGAGCACTGGATCTCTTCCAAACATGTGTGTTAATTCATCCACCAGAGTGGCGAGGCGTTTGGCATCTTCCAAACAGAAACATACACACAGTTTTGATACAGAAGATTCGTTGGAACATTATGAGTACATGATTAGAATGCTTGCATGGCAATGCAAGTAGTGGTGATTGTACATGTATCAAGACAACAATGGTTAGGGAGAAACAGACGGAAATATTGTATGGTTGAAATCGCGTTCCTTTAGAGAAAGAAAACGAGATGCTCTTGTTGTCTTGTCCACTCTGATGGACGACGAACACACACGTGTTTGGAAGAGACGGCGTCAGGCTCTTACAAGATTTTCAGCAGAGTTAGCTCGGACGTAAGGAAAAAGTTTTTTTTTTAAATTCACCATAAATCGAAATATTGTGCTAGAGACTTCTTGTTTGTTGCACAATGAAGGTAAATGATTGAATGTTACTAGAATGTAAGAGGTTTAGCTTACAATTGCATTTTTCTACCATTTCGGTCGAGTCAAAGTTGACCGAAGGTTGAAATTTTGGCACTTATCGTGATTTATATGAAAATATGCCAAAACTAATAAAAGCTACAACCATGAGCTATTTTTTGTTGAATTCTAAATGAAATTGTGCACATTTTGATATATAAAACTTAATGTAACGACTAATATAAAACAGTGCAAAAATTAAGACAAAGTGACTACAGAATTTCTGAGATTTTCAGCAGAGTTAGCACGGACGTAAGGAAAAAGTTTTTTTAAAAAATTCACCATAAATCAAAATATTGTGCTAGAGACTTCTCGTTTGTTGCAAAATGAAGGTAAATGATTGAATATTACTAGAATGTAAGAGGTTTAGCTTACAATTGCATTTTTCTACCATTTCGGTCGAGTCAAAGTCAACCGAAGGTTGAAATTTTGGCACTTATTGTGATTTATATGAAAATATGTCAAAATTAATAAAAGCTACAACCATGAGTTATTTTTTGTTGTATTCTGCATGACACTGTGCACATTTTCATATATAAAACTTTATGTAAAGGCTAATAGAAAATGGTGCAAAAAAGTATGACAAAGTGACTAAAGAATTTCTGAGATTTTCAGCAGAGTTAGCTGATGCTTTCTTTTGGGATTTTGAAAGAAATTCGCGCCTATGTGGGCTTTCCAGCTGGGTCACGCTTGTAAACAAAACAACAGCGTGATCCGTGAACTCCCAGCATCCCTCAAGGTGCATGATTTAAAATTTTTTCTTCGAGGCCTATAAGTATTTTTCCACTATTTAAAAACTTTTTGTAAAACGATGTATGTTACGTCCACTTTTATCAGACAATTTTTTGTCGACGTAAAATACGTCCAGTCGGCATTTAAGGGTTAATGATTCGCTCTGCATGTTTTATGCGAGATGCTGAATAATATATGGCAAAATCATCCACATAAAAGTTACTTTTAATTCCGATAGGTAGATTATTGCTAATATCATTTGTTGCTAAAGTAAACAGTGTGCCACTAAGGACCCTTCCTTGTGGAACACCATTTTCAAGTGGAAATGTACTTGACAATACATCATCAATTCTCACTTGAGAAGTGCGATTTGTCAGAAAGTTTTTGATAAACCTAGGTAAATGTCCACGGATGCTACTTTTATGTAATGCTTTTAATATTGCATATCTCCTTGTAGTATCATATGCCTTTTCAATGTCAAAAAAGACAGCTATAGTAATTCGCTTTTGTTCAAATCCTCTTCGTATGTGGTCTTCCAAGTTAGACAGAGAATCCAGTAGATCTGTTACATTATGACCCAAATTGAGTGGGAGTCAAAATTTTATTTTCTCAAATGTGCCACGTTAGTCGAGCATTTACCATTTTTTCTAGTAATTTGCATAAACAACTAGTTAAAGAAATTGGTCTGTAATTGTTTACATTACTAGGATCTTTTCCAGGTTTGGGGACAGGAATAATTATAGCTTTACGCCATTCACTAGGAAATAAATTTCAAAGCCGTAAGTAGTTACAAAACTCTAATAAGTATGTCTTTGCCAAAGGTGCTAAATGGCAGATCATTTCAAAACAAATACTGTCACCTCCAGGGACAGATTTATTGCTGTTCAACAGAGCAAATTCCAACTCTTCCATATTAAATTTTCTATTATAATATATATCTTCTATTGTTTCAAAATTTATTGTTATTAATTCTATACTATTTTTCTTTGTGCGGAAATGCTCACCCAAATTTTTGTCACTACTTACTTTTGCTAAAATTTCTCCTATTACATTACTTATTTCTTTAGGATCTAGTATTATTTTCCCATCTTTTATTACGGCATGTCTGGGTGGTTTAACATGGGTACCATTTATTTTCCTGAATTTTTCCCATATTTTTTGCATGGAAGTATTATTAGAGAGATCTGATACATATATCCTCCATGAAACGATTCTTCCTTGAATTACTTCTCTTTTAAATTTTGCAGATATTTTGTTCTACAGAGGTTTTAATGTATCAGTTTCTAATAATAATAATATAGTCATTTGTTGTAAAGTTCCTTCTAATATCGGTAATGTTTTGTTTATTTTATTGAACTTTCTATTCAAATTATCTAATCGTCTTCCAATTTGGCATTTGATTTTTATTAGTTCTGTTAGTTTTTCAGACCACCATGGGACTTTGTGTTTTGTTGGACGAGATTTGGATTTTGGTATTGCTTTATCAGCAGCAATTTTAATGAAATCAACAAGAAATTTATTAGTTTCATTCTGGTCTTTTAAATATTCAAATGGTGGGATATTCCTAGTGTGGAATTCATACTGCTCCCAATCTGCTTTATAAATATTGAGGGATATGCTTGGTGGGATTATTTTGCAATAATGAAATTAATATTGGGAAATGATCACTTGTATGCAAGTTGTCAACTGTATTCCAATCCAATCTGTCAACTATGTTTGTTGTACAGAGAAGTCGATTGAGGAAAATGTTTCATGTGTTTTAGAAAAATATGTGCTGATTTTGTTATCATTTATACAGCACATGTCATAAGAATCTATGAATTCTTCTATTTTTGTTACTGCTCTATTTGAGTCTGTAAAATAACATTCCCACATCGGGTTGTGGGCATTAAAATCACCTACTATTAATGTAGGTTCCTTGGCATTATTAAGTAATTCTTTAAGTTTGTCAAAGTCATAATTTTTATTGGGTTGGTTGTATAAATTATAAATTACATACTTATCCCTTTTTATTCGTATTCTAATACTCAATATTTGCAGATCAGTAAAGGATACAAGTACTTTGTCAAAACATACTTTGTTATGTACATATATAGCAGTACCTAAATTTCCTTCTTCCTCTCTAGATGAGGATGCTAAGTTATATTTACCTATTGTTGATATTGTTTTGTTGACATGTTGTCAACATAATATCATTGGTTCATATTCTTTTAGTAATCATTGTATTTCTCCTAGGTGTAATCTGGTCTGCAGACCATTTACGTTCCATTGTATAACATAGCTATTGAAAATATTTTAATATAGCGGTCGAGTTTTACTCTTCTTTTTTGTAATATCAACTTGGATTTTTTCTAATAATTTACTCACGACATTCATTTGTTTTTCTTTATAATATACTAAGTGCTCAATGCACATGCAACCTTTTTCATGGGTACTCAAACCTGTGGTTTCTTTTTTTCTATATTTCATAAAATTTCTTATAATGTTTGTTAAACCATCTTTTGTTATGTTTTTTGTTATTATTGCACAATGCAATGAAACAATCATTGCATCCACAACTGTTCTCATGTATATTTCTTTCTTTACTTGTTCTTGTTGTACCAATTATTGGCGATGGAGTAATCTCTCCTCTTTTGACATACAGTGAACCCCCGTGTTATCATCCGTAATGCTTAAAACCCCTCTAAAAACACTTAGAACTGTCCATTTTGATAGCTTAAACCAAGAAAAACCCTGTAAAAATGCATATACCTGAGTATTTTAATAGTTTTATCACAAAAAGTTTTATTCATGAAAATTATATGAAAATACAGTAATTAAAGAATTTTAGTGAAAAATAAATGATGGCTAGATATGTTCCACAGAGAAAACCGTGAATCTGAGTCCGAACCATGAGAACACGAACTTTACTTTTTGTTGTTTTTTGTTTCCACTTCTTCATCTGTATCCATTTTTACTATTATTTTAGGAGATTTATATTCTTAACTTGTTTTTGTTCTTTCTTCATATCTTTTGTCTTTGATTTGACCAATGTTTCTCTAATAATTGTTGGTTTCTTTGTTTTGGGTGGTGTTCTTTCCAATGGCCTTTTTTATCTTTAATTTCCAGTCTATCAGGTCCATCCCCTGTTGCTTCCGTAGTAGCGTCCTCCTGTGTTCCTATTTGCATTAATATTTCAAATGAATTGGATAAAATGTTATCCATATCATTAGTACCTGTGTCTTTATTTTTTACCATTTTAGTTTTATTTCTCTTGAGCATTGATTTCTTCTTGTGATTTACTTTTCTGTGCTCTGTTACTTCTATTTCTATGCATTTTTGTTTCATTATTGTCCTGTTATTGAAGAATATGTATGTTTCTTAGATGGATCTTGAATTCCTCTCACTTTTAATTCGTATTTAGCCTCTTTTATAGACACCCCTGTTCGTTCTTGTAACATTTTCAATTCTGTATTGTATATACAGTATAGTACATACATTCTTTGGACCTTGCATGATGATCTTGTCCACAGTTTACACACTTTGGCTTACTAAATTTCCTTTGTGTGGCATGTTCATCAGATCCACAATAAGCACATATAGGCTCATTACGACAGTTTTTCTTCGTATGTCCATATTTACTACAATTTTGACATTGTAGTGGCTTTGGAACATAAGGTCTCAGTTCTCTATTTTGGCCCAAAATTTTTATTTTTTGAGGTATATCTTGACCCTCAAATTTTATTTTTGTAATTCTTAATACTTTATGATTCTGTTTACTTGGTATTACATATACCTCACAATCTTGGACTTTGGAATATCTCATGTTAAGAGAGTCCAACAGCATATTCTTATCAACTGGTTCATCATTATTTTCAGGAAGTACAATAGTACCCTGAATGCTGTTCATAGTGTCATGCTTCTTTACTTTTACATTCGTACTGTCGATACATTTTATGGATAGATAGTCATCAGACTGGTTTTTTGTCGTGACTTCTATAAGCCACATCTTCATTTTTAATTGTCTGAATGACACTTCTGTCATTGAATGTCTTTTTAATAAGAAGTTTTCCAACTTTAGGGCTGAAATTTGTTGTTTTGTTTCCATGGTTGGAAACTTTGACCAACTTCCATTCCCAAAGAGGGAGTCGAAATGAATCAAGGATGGGTCAACACAATATTTACTTTTTTTGGATTTGTTGTGTACTGGAGCATAAGGTTCCAGTGTGATTACATTTGGATTCTTTTTTTATTTTTTTAAAGAAAGGTTGTTAGGGGAGGTTCCAGAGGTTGTCAACTGTGCCGAGTCACTACCATCAAAGGGCCCAGGGGTACTGGAATCTTTATTTTCACTTAGCATAAAGATTTGAGGGAGAAAAAAAAATTACCCCAAAAACCTTAAAAAGATATCATCAGCTTTTCATGGAGTTTTATTCTTCCACCAATGGCAAAGTGAGAACCGACTCCCAAATGCCCGCTCCCTACCCTACCCCATAGGGGATGGCACAACATAATTAGAGTGGCCCAAGTGTAAGCCCAACCTGCTTATTAGGACTGAGAGTATTACAAGAATACAATCATCCCCACCCTAATCATGTTATGGGCAAACTGGATAGAATGCCGAGAGTCCTATCCCCAGAACCAGACCCCCCTGGAATCCGTGGTCCAGCCCTAAAGAATAGTTCTGCCTTTGAACTATAAATCTGATAATTCTCAGGTCTGAACATTATTGGGCAGTTGATGGTCCTACCACAATCCCGCTATTTAGCTTCGGACATAAACCCAATCCCAGCTATGATATATTTTCCCATTTATCAGGTCCTATAAATTTAAGAAAAGTGGAAAATTCCACAAAAAATAATCCAAACATATGTAGAATGATATATGGGACTCTTGGACTCAAATCCGGGAACAAATTCCTGGGGTTCAAGAGCCCCCTCACCATGTCAAGGTGGTCCCATATCGACGGGGTATCTAGGCAAGAGGTGACCCCCAAAAAATCCAAAGAAAAGTATTCCAGGATATGAGGGCAATCCTTCAATTTACGGGCATGAGCTCCTACTGCCCAGTCGAGAAAGCTAAGAACTTCCAAGACCTTGAATAAGTGTTTGATAAGGTGATCCAATTCTGAGGATGAGAACAAAATCTTGGCTGAACTGAATGCCGGCTGTCTGAAGGAGTCAATTAACCCGAAGAAGTCTCTCTGGGAGGAGGCAGAAGCTCCCATGGATGGGGCCTCTGCAGTCACATAAGAAAGGTGTTTTCTCTGCGACAATCTAGATGGAGGACAACTAAGAGAGGCTCTTCCCTGCTCCCTCTTGCTCAAGAGCCAGTTTTCCACCTCACGGAGAGCTTTCTTAGCTGAGGAGGACAGCACCATTTTAGGAAGTCTCGAAGAGATTATCCATTAAGTACGCTGAAGCCGGAGAAGCCAGAGCCCCAGGAGAGAAGTCTGGAAAAGTCACCAGCAAAAATCTGAGTAAAGAGGCATACGCTGAAGGAGGGGTAACAGAATCCACTTCTTTCTCAGAAGAAGAAGAAACTGGCAACAGTTCCATAATGGGCTGGGGGGCCGATGGTGCTTTCTGAATCAAACCCAGGATATTATGCAATTTGTATTTGATCGACTGAAAAGAAGGATCCAAAACAGAGGGAGCCTGTTGCGCTGGAGCTAGAGAAGATGAAGAAAAAGAAGTAACTGAGAACGAAACTGCAACTGCAGGAGTAGGCAGCACAGAAGGAGACACGGGCGCTGCCGAAGGAACAGACAAAATCTGGCGCTCGGAAGCGGAAACTGACTTGGGTGCCAACAGAAGGTCTTGCTGCAAATGGTGAACGGGCACCAATGGGCTCTTGGGAGCCTATGAGCGCTTGGGAGCCAATGAGCACTTGGGAGCCAATGGGCACGTGTGCCAGCAGCTGCTCAGGAGCCCAAGTGCGCTCAGCTAAAAGGCTCTCAGGAGACAATGGTCGCACAGAAGACGAAGGGCGCTCGGAAAGACCCACACAACAAGGAGCAGCACATTCACCAGAGAAGAAAGTTCTGGCGACACTGGGCGCATTGGCGCCAAAGACCACTTCTCGGCCAAAGGACATTCAGGTAAAGCTGATTGCTCAGGCGCTACAGGAACAGGAGCTGGGCGCATGGGCGCTGGTGAGAGTTCCGACATCACTATCTGCCTATGCAAACCCTCTGAAGCTAAAGATGGGTGCTTAGAAGAGGATGAAGTTCTTGATGCAGAAGAGCGCTTACGAGCAGTAGCGGGCTTAGAAGGCTGAACTTGTCCCACTAACTTTGGATGATCCTGGGAGAAACATTCTAGACTGTCCCAAAAGCTAAAGGAAGGAAGATGTTCTAGAGAAGTTTCTTTAACCTTCTTAACAGGAACTGCAGGAGGCTGAGAAGCACCCAGGGTGCGCCTCTTCAGAGGGCGAGAGTCACCTTGAAAATGCCATTGTCGCCTAGGACTGGAGTCATTGCTGGAAATACGAGATGATAAACGATCCACTTCCATAGACACCTTTCCAGCGGTGCTCTGTCGTAACCTGGGAATCAGCAACAGATCCACGATTAAGGAATAGACTGCCTGTGGGCAGACCCCACCGACCTCCTTTAGGATGCCAGTTTGGCTCCTCCCAGGTTTAGGGGAGTTTGCCAGGGACCTTGGCCAGGAGAATCGGCTGGACAGACAACCACCCCCTCCACTAACACTTCAACATCACCTTTCATGTTCATGTTGTCCATCAGGACTTTAACAGAAGCACCAACTTTCTCCATCGTATTAACAAGTAAAACAAACTTAAGATTAATTCTAGACTTAAGGCTGGTAATGAGGTCGGGATCAGAAGTAAGGGAGCCAGGGTGCAGAGTGATTGGTACAGATTGAGACGGGGGATCAGGTGAAACAATAAACGAAGAATCAGAATTATCAGAAAAAGATTTTGTGGACACCTGACTACCTAAATGACTACTCAAGGTCTTCCACATTTTAGAATCCCATGAAACACATTCCTCACAAGTCAATTCAGGGGAACATATTTAACCCCTGCAAAATGTACAAAGAGTATGAGGGTCATAGCAGGCTTTAATCAGTCTCGTATTGCAGCCTTTACTGCAATACCTAAAACTTTGAGAGCCCGAATCGGACATTGTCATGAGTCAAAGAAAATCTCAAAAATCGTCAAAATAGGTAATACTGGTCTCCAGTAAAAACCCGACACTATCTAATTGTGCCGAAAAAGGCTACCATAAAGAGAACATTTCACCAATGATTCCAAGACCAAAAGAGAAGATAAATTCCAAAATACCGCTGCTGCCAATCACTGTTACCACAGCCATCAGTCGGCAGAAACATATTGAGGTCTTTTGCTAAGCTGGTTCCTCTCTTACCCCGAAAGTGGGCGGGGTCACTCGCCTAGCCAAAAAAAAAAAGTAGCACTACTGCAAATTTCAAAATTCTAGCTGCCGGTTAATAGAAACTAACAGCTATGTAATTACTTGGTAAGTGGCTTATATAAAAACAAGTAATACATGTATAAACCTAATTCCTTTTTCCTATCCTCCCAATACTGTGCACAAATTAAACCTCACAATACATTAAGAAATAGACTTCAAGTTCTAACTGAACCTATTCAGGGTAAAAGGAGAAAAGAATTATAAAAAAAAATATAAGTTTCAGGGCAAAAACTACTCTTTTGTGAGGATGTACTATAATAACCTTTAACATGATGTTATCGAGTTTATGATTTAAAACAATTCTTCTCCACTGTGAAACAATACCAAGCAGTTTCTATAATTATTTAAAGACTGTACACATTATCTTTGAAGACCTAGTCCCACACAAATTAGCAAGTGCCAGGAAACAGATCACACTCAAGTTTAGATATCTTCCTACAGCAAAATTTAAAACTCCATAACCCATGGAAAATACAATGGTCTGCACAATGAATTACATACACTGCAATACTTACTTCCCTGTAGCGGAATTTCCTCTACTTCCACAGAATATGTATGTGAATCCATTCCAACAAACTAAGAGTTCCACAGACGCTACAAGATCTGCTACTAATAAATCAACCTCAAGTGTGATTACTAAAAATCTTAAAACAACACCACCATGGTTTCACAACACAACCTGAAAAAGGAGACAATATTTTTCTATACAATTCTATTAACAGGTTCACTATACTGTACAGGGAATAATGCAACACAGTGCTGTTATTTTATAACTGTCTGGTAAACTAAATAATCTGTGCTAGTATTATATAATACAAGGTATCCTAATAAAATATGATAACACTAATCAAAGCACTCATAAAAATCAGATAAGGAAAATACAGTACTTACCTTATCTAATAATCTGCACTTCTGAGATATCAAGAAATGTTAAATGAAAAAAAAAATCACTGTGGTAATAAAAATGACATTATGATAAAAATGACATTTTTATAATAAAATAAGGTTTTATGTATACTTACCAAGTAATTACATAGCTATAGTTTCTACTTTACATGGCAGTCTAAGAATTGAAAATTCATGGTATCGCTCTTTTGTTTTGGTGCAGGTAAGTGCCCCGTCTACTTTCAGGGAAGAATAGGTACAACATAGCTAAAGAGCTCTGTTCATGTAATTACTTGGTAAGTACAGTATATATAAAACCTTATTTCATTATAAAAATATGTGACACTTACCAAGTAATTACAAAGCTGAATCCCACATTGACAGGAGGTGGGAAGAACGAACATGTACTATTCAGACAACATTATAAAGGAATGCATTTGAAATAGAAAAAGGCTAGCATTCTGGTACTGTAATGCTTGTTGTGACCTTACCTGGGGAGAGAGCAAGCGCAGGGAGTAGTTCTATGACTCGACAAAGCTTAAACAAAACAATTGCCCTTGCCCTGGGCGACACATAGACTTCGACTAACACACGACCATAAAACTATATTACCTGTACACCATTTAAAACGTACACTGTACAGTATTACCCATCCGTAAAAAATGAAGATCAGAGGACACTCCAGGTACTAAGTACCCCTGGCTTTCCAAAAACTCAACAACCTTAACCAAGGCAACAAGATAGAGAAATAGGAGGAGGATCACTCCTACCCCTCATTCCCTAGTGCCACGCCAGCCGCGGAGAGCGGACCCAGCAAACTGCACTCCTCAAACACAGTTTCGACGTCCCACAAATAATAGTTGGCGAAGACCGAGCGACATCTCCAATAAGTTGATTGGATTATGGTAGCTACAGAGAGGTTGCGTTTAAAAGCTAACGAAGTGGCTACTGCCCGTACTTCACATGGATTTACCTTTAACAATGGTAAACTATTCTCCTGAATTCCCAAGTGAGACTCTACAATAATCTCTCTCAAAAGAAAGAGATAGCATTCTTGGAGAGAGGATGTAAAGGGTTCCTAACAGAACACCAGAGGTTACGAGAATCCCCTCTGATATTCTTGGTTCTCTCAATGTAGAATCTTAATGCTTTCACTGGGCATAAAACTCTCTCTTGTTCCGAAAGTCCCACTAGTTCTGCAAGACTCTGGATGGAAAAAGAACGAGGCCAAGGGTTAGGCGGGCTCTCGTTTTTGACTAAGAAGCCTAAAATGTTTGAGAAAATAGCTGTCTCTTGTGAAAAACCAACCTGTTTGTTCAGGGCTTGCAACTCGCTGATTCTTTTCGCTGTGGCTAACGCGACTGAGAAAAGTGTTTTTCTAGACAGATCCCTAAAGAAGGATGCCTGCATAGGTTCAAAAGGAGGGCCTGACAACCAATGCAAAACTACGTCTAGGTTCCAAGACACTGGCTGCTAAGACTTACGTTTCCTGGTGTCAAAAGACTTGATTAAGTCTGAAATGTCAGGGTCTGAAGAGATGTGACGTCGAAAGGCCTCTCAAAGATGCTAGGTAAAGTAAAAATTCGGCTAGTTGGACTACAGAAGTAGAAGAAGAAATGTTATGTTCTTTACACCATCCCCTAAAAACTGCCCACTTAGCCTGGTAAAGCCTTGAAGAAGATTCGCGTCTACATTTTGCTATAGCATTCGCAACTTCTCTTGAAAATCCTTTTGCTCTGACCAACTTCCTGGCAGTTTGAAGCCTGTCAGAGCAAGAGTGGACAAACCTTGATGATATCTGTTGAAGCGAGGTTGTCTGATAAGATCTTTCCTCTGGGAGGAGCCACGGAAAGTCCAACAGAAGTTCTAGAAGGTCTGGAAACCACTCCTTTTAAGGCCAAAAAGGAGCTACTAGGATCATCGATGTGTGATAAGACGTCTTGAATTTGTTGACCACGTCTCTTACTAGACTAAATGGAGGGAGGGCATACATTTCCAGATGTGACCAATCCTGAAGCATTGCATCCGTTGCTCATGCCTGAGGGTCTGGCGCCGGAGAGCAATATAGGGGGAGGCGATGGTCCTGGACACTGCAAACAAGTCTATCTACGGTGTTCCCCCGTTTCCACAGGTCAGTGCACACCTGTGGGTTCAGCGACCATTCCATGGGTAGAACCTGCTTGCAACATCTCAATTCGTCCACTAATACGTTTAACTTGCCCTGAACATAGCGGCTAAGAATCTGTGTACTGTTGTTGTTGTGCGCCCAAAGAAGAAGATCCCTAGATAACTCGCACAGCGACAGAGAGTGAGTGCCTACTTGGTTTCGAATATAAACCAAAGCCATCGTTTTGTCAGAATGAACCACAATCACTGAGTTTCAAGTTACTGCAGCAAAATGTTGAGGCGCCAGGTGAACTGCCTTCAACTCTTTACATTTATGTGCAAATTCCTCTCTTGAAGGGACCACTTCCCTGACACTTCTAATCCTCTTAGTGTAGCTCCCCAACCTACGTCTGATGCGTCGGAGAACAATGAGAGGTTCGGTTCAGATGAGATAGGGACTTCCCTGAGTAGAACCTTCCTTCTACGAGCCACCACTGAAGATCTTTTATTACCTGTGTGATGGGGAATACAAAGGAATCTGGAAGAATCTTCCTGTTCCAATTGGCCTTCAGAAAAAACTGCAAAGGCCTTGCCCGCAGTCTTCCCAAAGGAACGAACATCTCTATGGAGGAGAGAGTCCCTAGAAGGCTAATCCAGTCGTTGGCCGAACAGGTTTGAAGACTCGGAAAATGACAGACTTTTTGGGTGCATGACAGTTTTCTTTTCTCTGATGGAAAAACCCAATAGTTATCTTCATCCCTAGGACTATCATCTGAGAAGGGACTAGCTGGGACTTTTCCTGGCTGATTAAAATGCCCAACTCCTGGGTTAACTGTAGGGTTTTGAGAAGGCCCCCCGTGCACTTCTCCTGGGATGATGATCGTAGGAGCCAGTCTTCCAGATATAGAAAAACTTTTGCGCCCATTAGATGAAGCCATTGAGATAGAGGAGCCAGAACCCGAAATTGGAAAACTTTGTCCTGAAAGAAGAATCTCAGAAATTTCCTGGAATCCTAGTGTACTGGGATATGAAAGTAAGCATAGAGCCCGAAATTGGAAGACTGTGTCCTGAAAGACGAATCTCAGAAATCTCCTGGAATCCTAGTGTATTGGGATATGAAAGTAAGCATCTCTCATGTCTATCGAGACCATCCAATCTTCTTGAGAAATTGCAGCGAGTACTGAGCTGTTCATCTGCATCCTGAACTTCGTGGTTTGGATGAAGATGTTCAGAGCGCTTACATCCAGGACTGGCCTCCAAACCCCGGAGGTTTTGGGGACTACAAAGAAGCGGTTGTAAAACCCCTCCGATGACAAGTCTTCTACCTGTTCTACAGCTCTCTTGTGGAGAAGAGCTGTGACTTCCTTTGAGAGGGCTGAAAACTTCTCTGAGCCTACCGAGTACGCCTTTAAGGCGATGGGCACAGGTGACAAAGGTGGGGTCTCCTCGAAGGGGATCGCATATCCTTCCTTGAGAACCCATAGTACCCATGGTTCTACCTATCTGGCCTCCCACTGTCTCCAGAAGTGTAGGAGTCGGCGCCCACAGGTAAACGGAGGACCGAAGTCTCACTTGCTAGAGACTGGTTTAGATGAGGACATCTTGCTGATAGGGCGGACTGATCTGGGATTTGTGCGTGTGTGCGAGGAAGCTCTTCCTCTGTTACCTTGAAAGGGCCGTGGCTGGAGAGGAGAGAAAGGCCGAGGATTAAGTGAAACCGCAGGTGTTCAGTTCGATTCCTTCGTTCTCTTGGACGACTGCGCTAGCAAGTCGTGAGTGGTCTTTTTTTGCAATTCCATAGCTACCCGCTCTAATACTGTTTGAGGAAAAAGGCTGGTACAGGCAGTCCCCGGTTTACGATGGGGGTTCCGTTCCTGCGCTGGTCATAAGCCGAAAATCGTCCTTAAGCCAAAAAATCATCAAAAATCGTCAAAAATCCTGAGAAAGCCTTACTTTTAATGCTTTGGGTATATTGAAAACGATGTAAACTGCATTTTTATTGAGTTTTTCAACAAAAAACCTCCAAATTTTGAGTATTCTGCCATTTTGTAGCCAAATTTCGTCTGTCAGATTGGCATCGTAAGCATCATAACCCAGGAACATGCGTCGTAAACCGGGAGATAATTTCTGAAGAATACATTTGAAAAGCATCTTAACCTTGGAACGTCGTAAGCCGAACCCATCGTAAGCCAGGGACTGCCTGTACTGTCCAGAGGAGTGAGAAGAAGCGCAGATCTCTGGGACGGTGTCACTCCTTTAGCGGTGAAAGAACACCACATGTCTCTTTTCTTTAGCATACATAATGAAAAAAGGACAGCTAACTTCTGTGCCCCATCTCGACCTGCCTTGTCTGCACACGACAGGACTCCGAGCCAGTCCGCTGCCAAGTTCCCTTGGAGGGTAGAACAATCCTCAGTTTTCTTGGTTAATGCGCCCACCGTCCAGTCAAGGAAACTGAAGATCTCGAATACTTTAAAAATATCCTCAACTAGGCGGTCAAGCTCAGAAGACGAAAACATAATTTTCGCTGTCTTGAAGGCTGAACGACGAGCAGGGTCAATCAGACTGGGAAATCCCCTTAAGAGGAAGCAGAAACTCCCAAAGAAAGAGCTTCCCTGGTTGCATAGAATACAGAATACAGTACACACCTCCTTTCGGAAAGCCGAGAAGGAGAACAAAATACAGCATTGCCCAACCCCCTCTTCTCAGACAACAAAGAGTCAATCGCCGACAATGCTTTCTTGAAAGAGATAGAGAGGACCATCTTCGGGTGTATAGTGATACTCGAGGATTGATGTAACAAGAACGATGATCCTGGGGGAAGAAGGAGGTGTGGTGGAGAAATATGATGGGTAGCAGAACAGAAAATAGTTCACTAATGAGGTGTAGGCTGATGAAGGCTGTTCTGGTTTGGGTTCCTCCTCTGCTGAGGATACAGTGGGAAGCACCAAATCCTGCTGCAGTTCTGATTTTGAAGACAAGGGTTTCTTCAATAGTTGCATGATGTTGTCTAAATGTTGGTGAATGGGAAGCAAACAAGTGTTTCGGGTGCCAATGCATCTGCAGCCTTCGCGTGATCAGCGCCAGGTAAAGAGGAGATGGTCTTGGAGATCTGTGAAACAGGAAGCGCCGAAACAGGTTGAACTGCAGCAACAGGGACGTCTGAATCTGAAGCCTCAGACTCGTATTCTAATACTGGAGAGCTGGGAGCCAACGGGATGTTTGAAGCTACAGCGTGAACTGAACCTGCAGCAGGCTTATGAGCTACTGGGAGCTCGGATCCAACTGGGGAGGGAAATCCCAAAGAGCGCTTATGAGCCAACTGGCGCTTGGGAGCTAATGGGGGCTTACGAGCCAATGTGAGATCAGTGTCCAAAGGAAGCTCCCTGTCGTCCTAATAGCTGCAAGAGGGCTCTTGATCCTTGGGGTCTAAAGAAATTTAGACACATAATCTTAGGACATAAAGTCAATGTACTTACTGATCACAAACCAATTTGTGATCTGTTTAAGAAGAGAACTTTTACAAATAACATGAAGTTCAATAGATGGTTCATTAGTGTGCTAGAATTTGCCCCAGAATTCATATATATCCCAGGAAAATTTAATACACTAGCAGATGCATTATCCAGATCTGAAGAAGAAACAAAGAAATGTATTACCACTAATACTTTTTGTTTTAGCTGTCAAGTGGTAGACTTAGATTTAGAAAGAGTACAAATACAACAAGGGATGGATACAGAAATCAGGCATATAATAGGACAATTAATGACAGATGAATCTTTAAAACCTGATTTTGTTTTAATCAATGGATTATTGTATAAAAGACCAACAGAGAAGAATGGTTATTCTCGTCTATACATCCCAAAAACACTAATCAGAGAAGTTTTAGAACTAACACACTCATACAAGTTAGCAGGACATCCTGGAATCAAAAAGACAAATAGAATCCTAACCAGAAACTATTTTTGGCCCCATTGTAGTGAAGATGCCAAGAACTTTGTACAAAATTGTGTAGTTTGTAATAGAAATAAAGGTAACGTAAATCCAAAAGCTCCACTTGAAAAATACCCATCGAAGCTGAATCCATTTCAGGTCGTATCTATGGACTTTTTAGGTCCATTTCCTACCACAGTTAGAGGGAATAAACAAATATTAGTCTTTTTAGACTATCTAACAAGATATGTAGAGATTGTACCAGTAAGAAATAGAGATGCAATTACAGTAGCAGAAGCTCTTAAATCTAGAATTATTACGAGACATTCATGTCCACAAGTTCTTCTTTCTGATAACGCAGCTGAATTTACTAGTGAACTTTTAAGGAAATTATGTGAATTTTATGAGATAAATAAATGTCAAATCACAGCATATAAACCTAGTTCAAATGGAGCAGTAGAGAGAATAAATCGTAAGATAAAGGATATCCTGAAAACTTAGCTTTGGAAGATGTACAGTTTACTATAAACAATACTGTAAATGAAACAGTAGGAGAATCACCACACTACTTGTTATACGGATACGAGAAGAGACTACCAAATACGTTACTAGATGATGCCACACCACCCCGACATACTTATAATTATGATGACTATATTGCCTGGAAAACTAGATGTATGTATGAAACGATCAAACAGACGAGGACTAGACTTAAGGAAGCTCAGAGTGTCCAAGCAAAATACTATGACAAAAATACAGCTAAACCAAAAATTGTAGTAGGCGCTCAGGTATATGTTCAGAATCATATTCCAGAAAGTCCTAATGTAAAGGTATCTCCAAAATTTCATGGTCCTTATACGGTATTAGAAGTGTTAAAGTTAAATAAGCTAAAGATCATAAGTGAGTGATCTAAAAGAAAGAATTGTTCATACCAATCATGTAAAGGTAATAAAAACAGACTCTTGGTCCAATAAAAGAATAGTTGAATTATTGAAAGAAGATAAACAGGAAATAATAAATAACAAACACAACTTAAGAAAAAGATAAATTTATGTAAAGTGTTGAACTATTATATATAAACAATAGGTAGACATTAAATTATCTCATGTATATAGAAGATCTGATAAGGCTTATCCTTACAGATACAAACATGCGGTTCTTCTTGGTTATCATAACACTGCTATATGTGTCATCCGAGGTGGTGATCAGGAAGGGTGCACTTCTAGAGAAAAAGGGATCTGTGAAATTAATAAAAGACTTGGGCATAGCGAGTATTGACATTACATCAGTGCTTATCAATGAAATGACATTGAAAGATGTTCAAAAGGAATTAAAATCATTAACCCTTAAACGCCGAGCCTCTATTTACGAAAGTGTCTGCCATATGGAAAGCTCTTAAATACAAGTTAACGCGCTGAAGCAGAAAAAAAGTTTTTTTCAAAAAATCACAGCACGCTTAGTTTTTAAAATTAAGAGTTTATTTTTGGCTCCTTTTTTTGACATTGCCTGACGTTTAGTATGCAACCATCAGAAATGAAAAAAAATATCATTATCATATATAAATATTGAAATATATGACAGCGCAAACAAAAATTTTATATATAATTGTATACAAATCACACTGTGAGCAAAAAGGTTAAAGCTAATGAGTTATTTTTTTTCTTTGTATTGTACACTAAATTGCGATGGTTTTGGTATATAACAAATTGTAAAACGATCAAAGCAACACAGACAAAATAATATCACAAAATGATGCATGAATTCGTAACAAGCGGACATAAAAAAATTTTTTTTTCAAAAATTCACCATAAATCGAAATATTGTGCTAGAGACTTCCTGTTTGTTGCAAAATGAAGGTAATTGATTGAATATTACTAGAATGTAAGAGTTTTAGCTTACAATTGCAGTTTTTGACCATTTTGGTCAAGTTAAAGTTGACCGAAGGTAGAATTTTTTCTATTTATCGTGATTTATATGAAAATATTTCAAAACTGATAAAAGCTGGAACCATGAGTTATTTTTTGTTGTATTCTACATGATATTGCACACATTTTCATATATAAAACTTTATGTAACGACTAATATAAAATGGTGCAAACATTACGACAAAGTGACGAAAGAATTTCTGAGATGTTCGGCCGAAAGTTACTCTTCAGGACGTAAGAAAATTTTTTTCAAAAATTCACCATAAATCGAAATATTGTGCTAGAGACTTCCAATTTATTGCAAAATGAAGGTAAATGATTGAATATTACTAGAATGTAAGATTTTTAGCTTACAATTGCATTTTCCGACCATTTTGGTTGAGTCAAAATTGACCAAAGGTTGAAATTTTGGCACCGTGATTTATATGAAAATATTTCAAAACTGATAGAAGCTACAACCATGAGTTATTTTTTGTTGTATTCTACATGAAATTGCGCACAATTTCATATATAAAACTTTATGTAACGACTAATATAAAACGGTGCAAACATTACGACAAAGTGACGAAAGAATTTCTGAGATGTTATTATTGAGTTATACAGTCCCAAGAAATGGATGTAAGGAAAAAGTTTTTTAAAAATTCACCATAAATCAAAATATTGTGCTAGAGACTTCCAATTTGTTGCAAAATGAAGATAAATGATTGAATATTACTAGAATGTAAGAGTTTTAGCTTAAAATTGCGCTTTTCGACCATTTCGGTTGAGTCAAAGTTGACCGAAGGTTGAAATTTTGGCACTTATCGTGATTTATATGAAAATATTTCCAAACTGATAAAAGCTACAACCATGGGTTGTTTTTTGCTGTATTTTACATGAAATTGCACACATTTTCATATATAAAACTTTATGCAACGGCTAATATAAAATGGTGCAAAAATTACAAAAAAATTTGTTAAAGAATTTCTGAAATTTTTATATAGTAGTTACTGCGCTTTGACGTAAGAAAAATTTTTTAAAATTCACCATAAATCGAAATACTGGGCTAGAGACTTCCAATTTGTTGCAAAATGAAGGTAAATGATTGAAAATTACTAGAATGTAAGAGTTTTAGCTTACAATTGCGTTTTTCGACCATTTCGATCGAGTCAAAAGTTGACTGAAGGTTGAAATTTTTGTAGTCGACGTCAAAATGTCCGCTCGTCACCCGACAGACAATTTTAGTCGACTTACGATACGTCCAGTCGGTGTTTAAGGGTTAATTAAGAAAAGTGAAAATAACAGTGTTTTACCATTGTTGGAAAAACTAGATAATGACATAGGAAGTGTGTTAAATACAAGATCCAAAAGATCCCTCTTACCTTTTATAGGGACAGCACTTAATTGTTTGGTGTTGCGACTGATTCTAATGTAAAGGGAGCGTGTAGACATACTAGAGAAATGGGCAGCAACAAGGGGCATTGTGTTAAATAGGGTAATTAATTCTCAAAACCTAAACAGTGAGGAATTTAAAAAAATAAAAGTATTCATTAATGCAGTGAATAGCAACATTACCAAAGAGATTAAGATAATAACAGATGAACAACATTTAAACACCTTTATGAACAATGTTAGAACTGTATTGCTATAGAGGGATGAATGAATTTTTATTTAGCATTTCCCAACGTCTTGTGTGTGTGTGAGAGAGAGAGAGAGAGAGAGAGAGAGAGAGAGAGAGAGAGAGAGAGAGAGAGAGAGAGAGAGAGAGAGAGAGAGAGAGAGAGAGAGAGTGTAATTGTCGTTAGTGAGTGTTTCGGTTGTTGGAAGAGGGATAAGGGTCGTTAATTGGAGTTTGTTTACGGCGCTGTATGTCTGTCTGTCGGTAGTTCAGTCTTGAGTTGAGGTTCAACTTTGAAAGTAGTCAGTTCAGTTCGTCTGAGTTTTTGATGCTGTTGTTATCGGTTCATGTGTCTCTCTTCCTTTTGTTATTGTATGTTCGTGAGTCGTGTGTTTTCCTGTTTAATGCCGTTTGTTGGTTGAGAGTCCGTTTTAGTTTTGTTTGTGTGGTTTTGTGTGCTGTGTTGGTGACCGTGGACCCTTAATCCATCTCCCAGCAACCGAGGATCAGGGTGAGTGTTCTATGTATCTGTGTTGTGTGTTGTTTTTGTGTTTTGAATTCCACCACATTATATTTGGCGCCCAACGTGGGGCAACTGGTGTTGCAGTTGCAATTAAGATTGGTGGTGGGTAGTGTGACTGGAAGAAAGGATGGAAGAGGAACTGGTGAGGTTGAGAGAGGAGAATGCATGGTTAAAGAGTGAGAATGAGAAATTGAGGCTTCAGTTGGAAGAGATGGGATCATTGGTAAAAGTGCAAAGAAGAAATGAAAGGGGAGATGAGTCAGAAGAGAGAATGGTAGAGAGGGTGGATAAAAAAGTTGGAGGGAATGATGAAAGGTGTGGAAGAAATGGTGAAAGGTATGTTCAAGGGTGTTTTTGGAGAAGGGGCTGTTGGAGGCAGGTCCTCTGGAACGTGAAGAGGCAAGAGAGAAAGAAAAGGAGGAAGAAGTGAATGGAAGCGTGAGTGATGAAAGTGATGTGGGAATAGGAAGTAAGAAACGAGAGAATGAAAGGCAGGGTAAGGAAAAGGGAATGAAAAGCAAGGGAAGGAACAGAGGAAAGTAAGGATAAGTCAGGGGAAGAAAAAAGGGAAGAAGGGAAAAGGAAAGGAAACTGGTAAGAAGGGTAAGGAAGTGGGAAAGGCAGGAAAGAAGGGAGAGGGGGTAAAGATAGTAGTGATAGTGAGGTGGATGGAGGTGAATGGATAAAAGTGGATAAAAAGAAGGGAAGAAGAGTGTAATGAGTAAGATGAATGTAAGTGCGGAAGTGGACTCTTTGTATTCGGAAGAGGGTATGAAAGGACAGAGTGAAAGTAGTGAAAGTGAGAGTGAAAGTGAGAAAGAAGTGAGAAAGGCTACGTATGTGAGGGAAGTACCCTGGTGTGAAAGGTATAATGAGTATGGAAGTAGGGACGTGCATGATTTCTTTAGGGAGTATGAAAGGTTTTGTCAGGATATGTATGGGGAGAGTAAGAGAGTGTGGGCACGAGAATTAGGAGAATATTTGACTGGGTTTTTGCTTGATATGTATAGGGTTATTATGAGTGTGGGGATGTTGAGTATGACAAGGTGAAAGCTAGACTAGTTGAGCAAGCGGGCGTATGAAAGCGAAAATTGTTAAGTATAAGAGGAAGAATGAATTTGATGAGGCAAGAATGAAAGCTGGGGAAACCTTGTCACTGTATGCTTGTAGGCTGGAGACATTGGCAGGAAGAAGTTTGGGGATGATGGGATAGATGAATGTAAGGAGTTAGTACGAAAGTTGTTAGAGACAGTGCCAGATGGAGTGAGAGAATTTGTGAACTTGAAGCGGAAGGAGAAGAAAAGATGGACGAGTGAAAGGTTAACTTGGGGAGAAATTTTGGAAATTGTAGAAGATTATGAGCTTGACAGGGTTATAAAAGAGAGCAGAAGTGTGAGTGTAAGGGCTGGGGTAGATGAGAGAGTGCCAGAGTTTGGAAGCTTTAGGGATGCAGTGTTGAGGGGCACAATGAGAATGGCAGATAGTGTAATAGATAGGAGTGTAAGAGCAAGTAATGTGGAGGTGCCAGTGAGGATGAATGGTGGGTTTGTAAGGGAACAACGGGTTGGACGAGTTAGGTATAGTAGTGTACAAAGGGGAAGGTCGGTGAGTGGAAGTCGAGCGAAGTGTTTTAGATGTGGAAAGGAAGGACATACAAAGAATGAGTGTAGGTGGGCTTTAGGAGCGTGTTTCGGGTGTGGGCAATCGGGACATTTGGTAAAATAGTGTACGAATGATAGGGGGGTTAAATGCTACAGGTGCGGACAGGTGGGTCATATTGCTAATGGTTGTAGGGGTACCCGAGTGAATGTAATATGTGGCAACTGTGGTAAGAATGGGCATTATGCGAGAATGTGTTCAGAACCAAGAGCGAAGTGTGTCGAATGTGGAATGGAAGGGCATGTATCAAGTGTATGTAGACGAAAGAGGGGTGCCTGTGACAGCGAATTCGGGAAACTGAGTGTGAAGGGGTTCAAATGGGTGGATCCTCTAGGATGCAAGCGGTGCGTGTGATGCATGTACGTGAGGGGTTGTTGCATGAGGGAGGCTTTGCTGGAAAGACTGACGAGTGCATGAGTGTGCAAGTGTGTTGTAAGGGAGTAAGATTGATTGCGTTAGTAGATACCGGGTGTAGTATGAATGTCATATTTAAGAATGGATGTGAGAAATTGAGGAATACGTGTGAAATTAGGAATTGTCAGGGGGAAGTAAGAGGGATTGGAAATTTAGGGGTAGCAGTGGTTGGAAGAGTGTGTGAACAGTTAGAAATTGGGGGTGTAATGATGGCTGAAAGTGATTTTTGTGTGATTGAGAGTACGAATGATAAATATGATATTTTGTTGGGATGTAAGTTTTTGAAAAAATGCGGGATGGTGGTCCGTCCTAGTATGAATGTAATTGAATTACGTATGAAAGGGGATGTGCTTGGGGATTTGTATTTGGGGAAGGATGGTAGGGTTGAGCAAAAATTGTGGAAGAGTGCCTGTAATTGCGACAGAGAGGGTAAAAGTGCCACATGAGATTGGAGAAGTTGTGAGTGTGAAAGTGGCATGGCCGGATAGCCTCGGGATAGCCAACAATGATAGTTGTGAGTATGTAGTTGAGGAATAGACGTAAATAAATTAGTCAAGGCAAATGTGTGTGTATATGATGGGGTTTTGAACATGGGAGATCCGAGGGTATATATAACGTCATTGCCGAGTGTCAGGAAGAAGCGAGTCCGAGGAATATGTGAGGGAGATTGCGTGGGGAATATTACGCACGTTGGTGAATGTGGATGATGAGAGGTAATGTGAAGGCACGGCAGGTGATGACAGGTGATTTGAAAGGAGTTAATGATTAGACGTATGAGGAGTTGAAAGAAAGAGTAAAGGTAGATGAAAATGTAAGTGATAACGAAAGAGAACGATTGAGGAGAATGTTGTGGGATAGGCAGGGGCGTTGAGTCGTGGAGACGAGGATTTTGGGGATCAAGCTTCCAGAATTTAAAATAGTTCTGGAAGACGACACCCACATATATCAGCGTCCCGACATTTTTCTCCGTCTATCAATCATGAGATAGAGGAGCAGTGTGAGGAGCTTGAGAGGGTGGGAGTGATTGAAAGGAGTCGAGCGCCTGGAATAGCCCCATTGTACCGATGCACGAAGCCAGATGGAAGTTTGCGAATGTGCGTGGATTATCGGAAGGTGAATGAAGTAACTGTGAAAGAGCGATTCCGATGAATGTGGTGTCTGATTGTGTGTACAAGATGAATGGAATGAAAGTGTTTACAAAATTAGATCTGGTAAGGGGCTATTACCAGATGCCTCTGGAGGAAGGGTGCAGGCATATTACGGCCTTTTCTAGTGGTTCCTGCCACTACCAGTTCTGAAGATTAAAATTCGGACTGGCTAATGCGCCTGCTGCCTTCCAAAGGGCAATGAATGTGGTTCTGGCTGGGTTTGATCGCAAGAAGGTAACTGTTTTTATAGATGACATTTTGATTGCGAGTGAGACTTTAGAAGAGAATATGGAACTGCTTGAACGAGTGTTAGAAAGGTTGGAAGAAGTAGGAATAAAAGTAAAACTTGGAAAGTGTGCTTGGTTGGCTGGGGAGGTGGAATTCCTAGGGCATATGGTGAGTGGAAGAGGTGTATGGAAGAGTGATAAGTTCGTGAACAAGGTAAGGGAATTTCCACGTCCCCGGACTGTGCGCGAGTTGAAAGGATTTCTAGGTTTAATTGAGTTTGGAAGGAAGTTTATAAGAGATTGTTCGGGGATTGGGAAACCACTGACTGAATGGACGGGGAAGAGAAACTGTGCAAGATTGAAATGGGATGAGCGAATGATCGAAGCGTTCGAGAGATTGAAAGAGGAGGCTGCAAGAGACGTGACGTTGGCTTTCCCGGACTATAGTGAGAATGCGAGTAAACTAGAACTGTATACGGATGCAAGTAAATATAGTATGGGAGGATGCCTGGTACAAATGCAGAAGGCGAATGGGGAAGAACAATTGAGAGTAATTGCGTATGTGAGCAAGGCGTTTGGAAGGGCAGAGTTGAAATATTCGGTGATTGAAAAGGAATTGGCTGCTATAAGGTTTTGTGTGAAAGCGTTGAAAGTGTTTTTGTATGGGGTATATTTTGTAATACGGACGGACCATCGACCGCTAGTATATATGGTTAAAAAGGAGAGTGCGAATGCTAGAACTGCGAGAACGATAGAGGATTTGAATGAGTTTAGTTTTAAGGTAGAGTATGTACAAGGTAGGCAGAATGTTGTTGCAGATGCTATGTCGCGTATGTGGACTGAACGAGATGATAGGGTTAGGAGCGACTGGGACCCGGACCGAGTACCTGTAGGATTTGTGGTAAAACAACAGTATGTAGGGGAGAATCGAGTGTGGGAATGTCTGTTTGGGGGGTTGAGTAATTTGGAAACAAATGGGTTGATTGACGGAGTACCTGCAAGCATGAATGAGTTACGTGAAAAGGTGATGAATGAAATGCCGGAAGGAGGAGTGTGCGAGGAAGGAAGGGAATTAGATGAGGAGGAAAAGTTAGTGAAAGTGTTGTTGGTAGTGGCTGAAATATTTAAAATTACAGTACAATTGTTCTTTGGATGGAATAGGCCGGTGGAGTATAAAGGAGGGGTGAATGAAAATGGTACGAATGTAATTTTAAATGTTCAATGTGGAAAGGATAATTGTAGCTGGCTGGTTAAGAAAGGTGATTGTGAGGAAAAATGAGGGAATAAGGGTGCGGTTGAGGATATCGTTGAAGATGAATGCGATGAGGATGGTTGTGAGGAAGCTAAGCAGGTGAGTGTAGCCGTGAGAGCGTGTATGCATGAAGCGAAAGGTAAATTAGTAACAAATGTAGTGGTGAATCAGAGTGAATATTGTAGTTTGGTAGATACGGGAGCACAAGTGTCGTTAGTGAGTAGTACAGTAGTGAGTGAATTGGAAAGGTGCGATTGGGATGTAAAAAGAAAATCAACGAGTGTAAGGATACATGGTTTGGGACAAGGGAGTGTGTTAGTATGGGAGGAGGTACAATTAAAAATTCAGTTAGGGGGATTTGAAATAATACATAATTTTGTAGTCATGGATGAGAATGATATGCCAACATGTTTTTTATTAGGGATTGATTTTATGAGAATGCATGATATAAGTGTGGATGTCGGGAGGAATTTTAGGAAAGGGCAGCAGGAAATAACGAAGGTTAAAGGAGGGGATGTGTCTAAAACTAGTTTTGTAGGTATGGTAGATATTGCAAGAAGTGAAAATGATTTGTTGAGTGAAGAGGAAATTAAGCAGATGCAAAATCAGTGCATGAGAATAAGTATGTTAAGAGAGTGTGTGTTAGAGGGTGTAAGAGTAGGAAGTTGGCCGTCTGAGTTAGAAGTGTATAAGCGAAGTGCTAAGAGATTTGTTGTATGTAAAGGTATAGCTTATTTTTTGCATCAGGAAGGAATGTGGGATGGGGAAGTGTATGTGCCAGTGTTTTCGGAAGATGCAGCCGTGGGTATGTGTTTATTAGTGCATGATAGGTTTGGGCATCTGGGGAAAAATAAATTATGGGAATGTATGAGAGAGAGATTGTATGTGCCTGGATTGAATAAAATTTGTGCAGATGTAGCGATTACGTGTGCAGACTGTCAGAAGGGTAAGTATCAAAGTGTGCATGCGAATCCACCTGTGTTGCGATTGCAGATGAAAGATTTATTTGAGATGGTTGTGATTGATTGTGTGTCGTTGCCTGTGGCTGCTAGAGGACATGTGGGAATGGTTGTAATGGAAGATCATTTGAGTAAGTTTGCATATGCAGTAGCGATTCGGAACAAAAAGAGTGAGACTGTAGCGAGAATGGTGGGTCAAGTGATATTGCCAATGTGTGTGTGCAAGCCGACGCAAATGTTGAGTGACAATGGGTCTGAATTTGTTGGATGGAAGTTTGAGCAAATGTTGCGTGATTGGGGCATAGAGCAAGTGTACTCTAAGCCGTATATGCCCAGTGCGAATGGATTGGCGGAACGAACGGTGAGAACGTTGACGGAGATATTACGTATGATGAGTGAATGTAATAATGATTGGGATGTAAATGTTGGGCGAGCGTTGTGGGTATACAACGCCACCGTGCATAAGGGTATTGGTATGTCTCCGTGTAAATATGTGTTAAATTTTGAAAAGATAGTGAGACCGAGATTGGGTATATCTGAGAATGATAGGGAGGTATGGAAGAAGGCACATGAGAGGTTTGAAAGTTACAAGGTGGGCGAGAAAGTGTTGAAAGAAGTAATCGAGAAAGGGCGGTTGAATGTAAATAAAGTGCGTGAAAAATTTGAGGGTCCGTATGAAGTGTTGGAAGTTGGTCCCAGTGGGCTTAGTTATGTTGTAGGGGAAGTATGTGTAGATGGTAGGGTGAGAGAAATACGAGCGCATCATAACCAATTGCGTAGATGGAAGGATGTACCGGAATATGTGAGAGAGAATGGGGTGTATAAATGGTTGAAATCGAATGTGGGTGAACCAAGTATGCATGAGAGCTTGTGTATGGAGGATCAGCAATTTGTTTTGATAGAGTATGGTAGGAAACATAAGAAAGGGAAGAACGTGAGTGAACAGAATGATCGTAAGTTGTGTGATAGGGGTGTGAGTGCCAAAGTGAAAATGAGTGATAAAGCGTGTAATACGGATGAATGGGATGGTATGAATAGAACGTATAGCATATGCGGGTTTGATATAACTGAGTTGACTGAATGTGTGGGGGTGAGTGAACGGTTGTAGGTGAGCGAAAGTGTAAGAGTAAGAGAGCGTAACAGTAATATACGAGTGATTGAAAGCATGAATGAATCGTTGCAAGAACTGGAAAGGTCAATGAGTGAATGGGATGGGTTAGTTGAAGAATTGGGGGAGGTATTTGGGAACAAGTTAGAGGGTATAGATGAGATTGTGGATGAAATTGAGAGTGGTAATAGTGAAGAAGATAGCGTGAATCTGAGAGAGAAAGGAGGAGAAAATGTAAATCTGAATGTTGCTGGAAGAGAGAGCGAGTCTGAGAGAATGATTATGCGTGCCCACTTAACGCAGCGTTCTAAAGGACCTGCTAGTGAGCATCCGTGGGTGTTGCGTAAGGCAATTTGAATGCAGTGTGAAAAGTGTTGGCTGGGAAATGCTAAAAGGGGGGAGAATTATAGAGGGATGAATTAATTTTTATTTAGCATTTCCCAACGTCTTGTGAGAGAGAGAGAGAGAGAGAGAGAGAGAGAGAGAGAGAGAGAGAGAGAGAGAGAGAGAGAGAGAGAGTGTAATTGTCGTTAGTGAGTGTTTCGGTTGTTGGAAGAGGGATAAGGGTCGTTAGTTGGAGTTTGTTTACGGCGCTGTATGTCTGTCTGTCGGTAGTTCAGTCTTGAGTTGAGGTTCAACTTTGAAAGTAGTCAGTTCAGTTCGTCTGAGTTTTTGATGCTGTTGTTATCGGTGCACGTGTCTCGTCTTCCTTTTGTTATTGTATGTTCGTGAGTCGTGTGTTTTCCTGTTTAATGCCGTTTGTTGGTTGAGAGTCCGTTTTAGTTTTGTTTGTGTGGTTTTGTGTGCTGTGTTGGCAACCGTGGACCCTTAATCCATCTCCCAGCAACCGAGGATCAGGGTGAGTGTTCTATGTATCTGTGTTGTGTGTTGTTTTTGTGTTTTGAATTCCGCCACATTGCAAGACCATAAAGATCTGTTAAATGCCATTTTGTTAGCCTATAAAGGAATATTAAGCCCAACATTAATTAACCCAAGGGAGTTAGAGGGCATAATTAGTGGTTTTTTGGTAGCAGGACATTATACCCCTATGGTAAAGGATGTAATGGTCTACTATAATTTGATAACCACCAAGGTGGTTAAAAATAAGATTATTCTAGTGTTGCCATTTAATAAAAAAGATGCAGATGTACTGATGTCCATACATCCTTTTCCCATGTTGATAAAGGAAAATGTAATTATCTCAAATGTCAACCGCATCAATTTTGCATTAGAAGAACATGGGCTAATGATGTCATTTATTACTGATGTTCAGTTAAGAGATTGTATAATTTTGAAAGATAAGGAGTATATCTGCAACCTTGACAACCTTTACGAAACTACTAATGCCTATCCTTGTGTTCAAGAAATAATTGAAAACAAAAAACAAGAGACCGTGCTTTGCACACAATTATCCAAACATGATTTTGTTTCCATCCAAGTAGAACGGTCAATTTTTGTATTCTCACTGAATAAAGTAACAGCAACTATTAATTGCCATAATATAAGTACTGAAATTAATTTCAATAATGTCCATGCTTTTGACAAGACATGCAAGTTAGTTATTCCTAATAAATTATATTATGAACCTCATGTCTTCACAGAAATAATAATCCATTAAAATGCCCCATACATGAACTACTCTAGTGAAGTTAAAGAATTTAAACTGCCTCAGTTAGAGTTAAAACAACTAAAGGAATTGAATTTAGTAGATGAATTTTTCTATTACAAAGAAAATGTTTCACCAATTCTGTCTTTATTCAATTTGATCATAATCATAAATGTAATATTAGTGTTTGCAATTTTGGTCAAACGTGTGGTAATTTCAAATATTGAGAGGATCATAACAGAAATAAAGAGGGCCAATGAAGAGTAAAATGATCTAATAGACATGATTTACTGCTGAATTCTTTGTATACTGTTATTTACATTATATGTTAAAACAATTAACCATTTTTACACTGTGGTAATTCATTATATATGTATATGTATGTCTCTTTTGATTCATGAATTTTCTACAATATATTCTTGATTGATTTTTTTTACATTAGTACACTGACACAGTTTATGAAATATACATATTTTTTTTAGAGTATTAATTGATGGGCAATCACATAAATGCTTTATTTTATTTGTGTAATTTTGCAGTCATCCATTGAACTGTATTCTTTTGTCACACTGAGGGCAGTGTGAGGTAGCGTGACCGAGTGATGTAGAGAATATAGGGAAATTAGATAGAAAAGAGAAAAAGAGAGAGAGAGAGAGAAATATAGAAAAGAGAAAAAGTAAAGAGAGAGAGAGAGAGAGAGAGAGAGAGAGAGAGAGAGAGAGAGAGAGAGAGATAAAGGAGGAGGCAGAGAGAACAGTGATAACGCTTAAAAGCTGTTGTTATTATCGTGAATTCAGATACGCTGATCGAGGCAGGACTTTGCATGAACAGTGAGCAAGTATATCACGTTAAAGCCATAAAAACGATCATAAAATGGGAAGTAGTGGCCTCGCGATTAAGTTAACCAAATCATGAGTCAGCACAGCCAAAAAGCTTACAACAGCCAGTTCTATAACCCCGCCTTCACAGGAGGCATTTTCATGGAAATTCCAGGAAACTGGGGGCTGGACAGTGATGTACTTCTACTACCTCCAATCAAATATACTAGGGAGGGATCTTTCACACACCCTCCTGAGATCACCTCCAATCAAGTCCTCTAAGGAGAGATTTGAATCACACCCACTACAATCCTTCCAATCAACTATTTGAAGGGGAGGCCTTGCTGATAAATCCTTCAAATAGGACTAGAAGGAGGTGGAGATTGCAGATAACAAGAATTCCAGGGGTTCAACAGGCTGGAGATCGACAGGAGAGAGCAGAGTAGAACTCTGTCCTTCAAGGGAGAGTACGTCTCCCCTCGCTTCCGTGTTCCCCATATAGACTGAGTCAAGTTAATTACTCCAGAGTGATTTCGTTTTATACCACTGAAACCTGTTAATTTTGTACTGATCTTTATAATACTAAATACTAATTAAAGTTAAGAAATTACCGATCTCGTCTCTATACGCCTTCCTGAGAGATATCAATACTTAAAGATAATTAAACTAGAAGAATTATCACATCACAGCGGTAGTGATACATCAAGGACACATCTAGAGGAAATCAAGGTAAGAAGTGAGAGACTAAAAACATACAACAGAGGATAAAGATCCTTAACAAAACCTCTTCGTTCTGATAAGCTTCCCAACAGAAAGAGAGAGAGAGAGAGAGAGAGAGAGAGAGAGAGAGAGAGAGAGAGAGAGAGAGAGAGAGAGAGAGAGAGAAACGAACAACGGCGTACGTAATTGTTGAATGATGTCGTTAGAGAGTGTGGTTTTCCTTTGTTTACGTTTTGATTGTCCGTGAGGTTTCATGTTTCGTTGTTTTGGGAGTGCGTGGAACTGTGTTTTTTTTTTTTTCGGGGGGGGATGATCGTGACTGGATAGCGGGAGTCTTGACAGAGATATTGTGCTGGAAGGATGGTTTTTCCGGTAGTTGATCAGAGTTTTGGGTTGCGTTTTTTTTTGTTTCAGTTTGTGTGATTTGGTATTTGGAGGCTTTGTGGTTGGAGTGTTTGTACTTGGGCGTGTTTTGGGTTTTGTGCTGTGTTGGTTGCGTGATCGGTGTCGTGTGATAGCCTGGTTGTTTATTTTTCTGCTGTGTTCCGAGTGAGTTGAGTTTGAGTCTTTGTGGTTGAGTCTTTTTGAGTCTTGTTTTGGGTCGTGTTTGTGTACTGGTTGGGTTGTTGTTTTCTTGGTTGTGGGCTGTTGTTGTGTGGTGAGCGTTGGCATTATCAGCGGTTGTGGTGACTCCGTGACCTCCTTCTGCTTGGCAAAACTTCCCGTCCGAAATTCATAGGCCTAGCCTAGTACGAGGTGAGTGTATGTGCTGTTTTTTTGTTAGTGTGAGTGTGTGGTTGTGAAATCCGCCACATTATTTGGCGTAACGTGGGCTGTTGTGTATTTACTGTTAGGATTGTTTTGTGGTGGGTAGAGTGAGAGTAAGAGGTCAGGATGAGTGAGATAGAGAAACTGAGAGAGGAACTCCGGGTGGCTAGGGAACTCCAGGGTAGGCTGAAGGAGGAGAATGGGAGGTTGAGGAGTGAGAATGAGGAGTTGAGGAGTCAGTTGGAGGAGATGGGGGGAATGCTAAGGAGTGCAAAAGAAGAATGAAAGAGGAGATGAAAGAGGGGGTGAAAGAGTCTGAAGAAAGAATGGATAAGAAGTTAGAGTCTGCAGTAAGCAGGATGCAGGAAATGATGAAGGGAATGCTTAAGGAGTTCTTTGGAGAAGGAGTTGTAAGAGGAGGTTCCCCTGGGTCTTGGGATGGGCTAGAAGGGTTGCAGAAGGTAGAGAAGAGTGGAGATGAGAGTGATGGAAGTGATTTAGGTGCAGTAAAGAAGGAAAAGAAGGGAGAGATGCTGGCTAAAGGGAAACGGGAGGACAAGGTTAAGAAAGGGGGTGAGGAAAAGAAGAAAAAAGGAAAGGGGCTTAGGAAGGATGAGAAGAAAGTTGATATTGGGAAATTGGAAAAGAGTAAGGGACAAGATGAAAGTGAGTTGGATAGTGAAGACTGGATAAGGGTAGTTAAGAAGAAGGGTAAGAAAAGCACAGTTGGGAGGATGGATGTTAGTGTGGAAGTGGATTCACTGTATTCGGAAGAGTGTAAGAAAGGTCAGAGTGAAACTAGCGGCAGCGACAGTGAGAGTGAGAAAGAAGTACGGAAGGCTATGTATGTGAGAGAAGTGCCACGGTGTGAGAAGTATGAAGAGTATGGAAGTAGGGATATAAGGGATTTTTTCAGGGAGTATGAAGGTTATTGCATGGCTAAATATGGAGAGAATAAGAGGGTATGGGCACGAGAGTTAGGGGGTTTCTTAACAGGGTTTTTGCTGAGTATGTATGGGGTGGTAATGAGTGTAGGTCATGTGTCCTATGAAAGTATTAAAAGTAGGATTATAGAACAGGCAAGAAGGACAAAAAATAGTGTTAAGTATAAGAGGAAACATGATTTCGATGAGGCAAGAATGAATGATGGTGAATCTTTGGACATGTACGTCTGTCGGTTGGAAACATTAGCCAGAAGGAAATTTGGTGATGAGGGAATAAATGAGTGCAAACAGTTAGTACGAAAGTTGTTGGTGACGGTACCCAAGGGTGTGTATGAGTTCATAAATAGGAAGCGCAAGGAAAAGATGAAGTGGACGAATGAAAGGTTGAGGTGGAATGAAATTTTGGATCTGGCTGAAGACCATGAGGTTGACAGATGCGCGAAAGAGAGTAGGAGTGTTAGCGTTAGGGCAGAGGTACCAGAATTTAGAAGCTATAGGGAAGCAGTTTTGGCAGGACCGAGGTGGATGGCAGAGCAAGTAGTTGATAGAAGTGTAAACGTAAATAATGCAAATATCAAGGGGCCACAGAGAGATAGAAGTAGTAGTATTGGAAGGGTAGGGTTAGTTAGTTATGATCTAAGGCAGAAATGTTATAGGTGTGGGAAAGTGGGGCATAAGAAAAATGAATGTTGGTGGGCATTGGGAGCTTGTTTTGGGTGTGGAGAAACGGGGCATTTGGTGAGTGAATGTAAGAAGGTTAGGGGTATCAAGTGTTACAGGTGTGGGCAGATAGGACATATAGCCAGTGGCTGTCGGGGTACCCATGGGGGCATAATTTGTGGTAACTGTGGGCAAAATGGGCATTATGCCAGGATGTGTAAGGAAGTGAGAGCAAAGTGTACCGAATGTGGGGTGGAAGGTCATGTGGCGAGTGTGTGTAGGCGAATGAGAGTGGGGCAGAGTACCAGTTCGGGAAACTAATTAGTGAGGGGGTTCAGTTGGGTGGATCCTCTAGAATGCAGACGGTGAGGGTACTGCATGAGAAAGGGTTTGGGGGTAAAACGCACGAGTGTATGAGCGTGCAAGTGATTTGTAAGGGTGTGTGTTTGATTGCTCTGATTGATACTGGGTGTAGTGTAAATGTGTTGTTTAAAAATGGGTACGATAAGTTACGGGGTGAGTGTGAGATAAGGAATTGTAAGGATGAGGTCCGTGGGATACGAAATTCAGGGGTACCTATAGTAGGGATGATGTGTGAAAAGATAGAAATTGGTGGGGTAGTGATGGACGAGAGTGATTTTTGTGTGATTGAGGGGGCTAATGATAAATACGATATGTTGTTAGGATATAGATTTTTGAAGGGGTGTGGGATGGTGGTCCGTCCGAGTGAGAGTGTTATAGAGTTGCATATGAAGGGGGGTGTACGTGGGGGTTTGTATTTGGGTGAGGATGGAAGAGTAGAGCACAAGTTGTGGAAGGGAGTACCACTGGTGGCAAGAGGGTGAAGGTGCCATGGGAGGTGGGTGAGGTTGTGAGTGTAAGGGTTGCATGGCCAGATGGTCTTGGGATAGCCAACAGTGATGAGTGTGAATATGCGGTTGAGGGTGTGGATGTGAGTAAGTTAGTGAGGGCAAATGTGTGTGTGTATGATGGGGTTTTGGATATGGAGAATCCCCGGGTGTTCATGACTTCATTGCCGAGCGTGAGAAAAAAACGAGTGCAGGGTATACGTGAGGGAGATTGCGTAAGGGTTTTATATACGTTGGTGAATGTAGATGACAAGAGATACGTTGAGCTACGACAGGTAATGACAGGTTGTATGAAAGAGGGTAGTGATTGGCAGTATGAGGAGTTGAAAAGAAGAGTTGCAGTGAATGAAAATGTTGGCGATAACGAAAGGGACCGGTTGGTGCAAATGTTGTGGGATAGGCGGGGGGCGTTGAGTCGTGGTGACCAGGATTTTGGGGAGTCAAAGCTTCCAGAATTCAAAATAATTTTGGAAGACGACACCCCTATATATCAGCGTCCCCGACACTTCTCCCCACCTGTCACTCGGGAGATCGAGGAGCAGTGTGAGGAGTTTGAGAGGGTGGGGTGATTGAGAAGAGTGAGAGTGCCTGGAATAGCCCCATAGTCCCTGTACGAAAGCCGGATGGAAGTTTGAGAATGTGTGTGGACTACAGGAAGGTGAATGAGGTGACTGTGAGGGAACGATTTCTGATGAATGTGGTGTCCGATTGTGTGTATAAGATGTGTGGGATGAAAGTATTTACCAAATTGGATCTGGTAAGGGGCTATTACCAGATGCCGCTTGAGGAGGGAAGCAGGCCAGTTACTGCTTTTTCAAGTGGCAGTTGCCACTACCAGTTTAGAAGGTTGAGCTTTGGATTGGCTAATGCACCTGCTGCTTTCCAAAGGACAATGAATGTGGTCTTGGGGGGTTCTGATCGGAAGAAGGTGACTGTGTTTATAGATGACATTTTGATTGCGAGTGAGACTGTTGCAGAGAATATGGAGTTGCTTGAAAGGGTGTTGGAGCGGTTGGAGGAGGTGGGGGTGAAGGTGAAACTTGAGAAGTGTACATGGTTGGCTGGGGAGGTGGAATTCCTTGGGCATGTGGTGAGTGCGAGCGGCATAAGGAAGAGTGAAAGGTTTGTGCAAAAGGTAAGGGAATTCCCACGTCCCCAGACAGTGCGTGAGTTAAAAGGCTTTTTGGGCTTGATCGAGTTTGGGAGGAAATTTGTCAGGGACTGTTCAGGAATAGGCAAACCATTAACTGAATGGACAGGAAGAGAAATTGCACTAGATTAAAGTGGGGTGAGCAGATGGTAGAGGCATTTGAGAGATTGAAAGAGGAGGCTGCTAGAGATGTTACTTTGGCTTTCCCAGACTATAGTGAGGTGCGAGTAAGCTTGAGTTGTTTACTGACGCAAGTAAGTTTAGTATGGGGGGGTGTTTGGTGCAAATGCAGAGGGTAAATGGAGAGGATCAGTTGAGGGTAATTGCATATGTAAGTAAGGCTTTTAATAAGGCAGAACGGAAGTATTCTGTTGTTTAGAAAGAACTAGCCGCAATAAGGTTTTGTGTTAAGGCTTTGAGTGTGTTTTTGTATGGGGTTAAGTTTATTGTGAGGACGGATCATCGCCCATTGATGTATATGATTAAGAAAGGGAGTGTGAATGCTAGAGCTGCAAGGACGATTGAGGATTTGAGTGAGTTTGATTTTGAGATAGAGTATATAAGGGGGGCTGAGAATGTGATTGCAGATGCAATGTCGAGAATGTATGGTGAGGGGGTTAATACTGTGGAAAGTGACTGGAACCTGAACAAGGTTCCTGAGGGTTGGTTGTAAGGAAAGGTTTGTGGGGAGTGATCGGGTTTGGAAATGCTTATTTTGGGGTTAAAAGATTTGGAAAATAGGGGTTTGGTTAAAGGGTACCTGAGAACGTGAATGAGTTACTGGGCAAGGTTAGGGGTGTGCATGGAGGAGGAAGGGGTAGACAACGAGAGAATGTTGGTACAATTGTTTTTGGTAGGTAGCAGATTTGTTTGGAATCAGAGTGGTTTTGCACTATGGGTGGAGCAGACCAGTTGAGTATAAAGGGGGGTTAAATGTGGGTAGTGAGCATGGGGTTTTGAATATTCAGTGTCAGGAAGATAGCTGTAATTGGTTGGTGGAGGAGGGGAGTGGCAGAAAGCATGAGGCTTTGGAGTGTGAAAGTAGGGGGCTGGCCGAGGGTGAATGTAGTGGGCTGGCCGAGGGTGAATGTAGTGAAGATGATTGTGAGGCAGGTGGCCAAATGAGTGGCAGTGAGAGTGTGCATGCATGACACGCAAGGGAAAATGGTAACATTTGTGGGGGTAAATGATGGTGAGTATTGTGGCTTGGTTGATACGGGGGCACAGGTTTCTTTGGTGAGTGATTTGGTGGTGAGTGAGCTTGGGGGGTGTGATTGGAGAGTGAAAAAGCAGTCTGCAGGTGTGAGGATACAAGGGTTACGGCAAGGAAGTGTTTTGATTTGGGAAGAAATACAATTAAAGATCAAGTTAGGGGTTTAGAAATGGTTCATGATTTCATAATCATGGCAAAGGATGATATGCCAACTTGTTTTTTTGTTGCGGGTAGATTTTCTGAGAGTGCATGATGTGAGTGTAGATGTAGGGAAGGGGTTCTTAGGAAGGGGGCAGAGAAATAATTAGGATGCAGGACGGTGACGTGGTTGTAAAATTTCGTCGGAATTATTGATATTGCTGGGGGTGAGAATGATTTGTTGAGTGAGGAAGAGGTTGAGCAAATGCAGGATCAGAGTGTGGGGTCAGTATGTTACAGGTGTGTATTGTGGGGGTGAGAGTGGAGGATTGGCCCCTGAGTTGGATGCATACAGGAGGGTTGCTGGACGGTTTGTGGTGTGTAGGAATGTGGTGTACTTTTTGCATCAGGAGGGGTTGTGTAATGAAGGGGTGTATATACCGGTGTTTTCCTTCGATGCAGCCGTGAGTATGTGTCTGTTGGTACATGATCGTTTTGGGCATTTAGGAAAGAATAAGTTGTGGAGGTGTATGAGAGAGAGATTGTATGTGCCTGGGTTGAGCAAGATTTGTGCGGATGTAGCTGTCACGTGTGAAGATTGTCAGAGAGGGAAATATCAGAGTGTGCAAGCAAATCCGCCAGTCTTACGACTGCAGATGAAAGAATTGTTTGAGATGGTTGTGATTGATTGCGTGTCATTACCATGGACTGCAAGAGGGCATGTGGGAATGATTGTGATGGTGGATCACATGAGTAAGTTTGTATATGCGGTCCCCATCAAGGATAAAAGGAGTGAAACTGTTGCGCAAATGGTAGGGCAAGTAATATTGCCGATGTGTGTATGTAGACCTGTGAGAATGTTGAGTGACAATGGGCCTGAGTTTGTGGGGTGGCAGTTTGAGGAAATGTTGAGGCAGTGGGGTATTGTGCATGTGTATGCCACTCCGTATATGCCGAGTGCGAATGGTTTGGCTGAGAGAACTGTGAGAACGATGACAGAGATTTTGCAAATGATGAGTAAATGTGATGACGATTGGGATGTACATGTTGGACGTGCAGTGTGGGTGTATAACTCCACGTTGCATAAGAGCTTGGGTATGTCTCCTTCGAAATATGTGTTAAATTTTGAGAGGGTGGTTAGACCAATTGGGGTTAACGGAGGATGACCGTGGGTTGTGGAAGAGGGCGAGTGAAAGATTTGAAAGTTTTGGGGTTGGAGATAGAGTATTGAGAGAGGTGATTGAGAGAGGGAGAATGAATGTAAGTAAGATGAGAGAGAAATTTGATGGGCCATATAAGATTTTGGAGGTGGGGCCAAGTGGATTGAGTTACGTTTTAGGAAAACTACAATTGGATGGAAGTGTGAATGAGATTAGGGCACATCATATCCAGTTGCGTAGATGGAGAGAGGTGCTGCAATATGTTCAGGAGAATGCAATGAGTGACTGGTTGAGGACGAATAAATGCGAGCCGAGTTTCGGTGAGCAAATGGGTCTGGAGGACCACCAGTTGGTGTTGGTTGAGTATGGAAGAAAGCGGAGGAAGTTGGAGGAAGTAAGTGAACGGAAGAAGCGTAAGTTGTGTGATAAGGGTGTGCTTGCGGGGGTGAGAATGATTGATGGGGCATGCAATACTGAGGATAGCATGAATGATACATAAAGTGTGTGTGGGTTTAAGTTGACTGGGGTGAGTGAAATTTCGGTGGGAAAGGAACCTACTAGTAGGCAGGTGATTGGTAGTATGGATGAGTCTTTGCGAGAGCTGGACAGAACTATGAATGAGTTGAATGGGTTAGTGGCAGAATTTGGAGAGATATTTGGGGCAGAATTGGAGGGTGTGGATGAAGTGGTGGGTGAGATAGGTCAGGATAGTGATGAGGAGGGTAGTGCGCGTCTGGAATGGGGTGGACTGGAGGGTTGAGTGAAAATGGTGCTGAGAAGGAGTAGAGACAGAGAATGCATGAGGGCCCTCGAACAAGATCCAGGGGCCTGTTCAGGAGCATCCGTGGGTCCTGCCTAAGGCTATATAAAATCTGGGTAGTGTGTGTGTGTGAGAAGACGTCGTCAAATGTAGTGGGGGAGTAATATGGAGGAATGAGGTTATTGCATTTGACGACGTCTTGTGTGAGAGAGAGAGAGAGAGAGAGAGAGAGAGAGAGAGAGAGAGAGAGAGAGAGAGAGAGAGAGAGAGAGAATAATAACATCGTAATTGTTGAATGATGTCGTTAGAGAGTGTAGTTTTCTTTTGTTTACGTTTTGATTGTCCGTGAGGTTTCATGTTTCGTTGTTTTGGGAGTGCGTGGAACTGTGTTTTTTTTGGGGGGGGATGATCGTGACTGGATAGCGGGAGTCTTGACAGAGATATTGTGCTGGAAGGATGGTTTTTCCGGTAGTTGATCGGAGTTTTGGGTTGTGTTTTTTTTGTTTCAGTTTGTGTGATTTGGTATTTGGAGGCTTTGTGGTTGGAGTGTTTGTACTTGAGCGTGTTTTGGGTTTTGTGCTGTGTTGGCTGCGTGATCGGTGTCGTGTGATAGCCTGGTTGTTTTTTTTTTTTCTGCTGTGTTCCGAGTGAGTTGAGTTTGAGTCTTCGTGGTTGAGTCTTTTTGAGTCTTGTTTTGGGTCGTGTTTGTGTACTGGTTGGGTTGTTGTTTTCTTGGTTGTGGACTGTTGTTGTGTGGTGCGCGCGTTGGCATTATCGGCGGTTGTGGTGACTCCGTGACCTCCTTCTGCTTGGCAAAACTTCCCGTCCGAATTGTGAGGCCTAGCCTAGTACGCAGGTGAGTGTATGTGCTGTTTTTTTGTTAGTGTGAGTGTGTGGTTGTGAAATCCCGCCACAGAAGGTCTTGTCTTGTTCTCTATTCAAGGAGAAAATGAGGGGCTGTGGTTATACAGGCCCACAGACGACCCCGCTGGCTTGTAAGCAACCGAGCGACCATGCAGACTATTGTGCAGACTCGCAGAAAGCTGAGTGGACTAAACGCTGACCCTGGTGACTCTTGACAGTTGTGCGGACACAAAGACATCCGTGTGGGCCCTATTACTTATTGGACTCGATAAAGCCTGCTTGGACGATACCTCTTACAGACAGAAACATATGTGACACTGTACATGGCAGAAAATAATAACTGGCACGCTTTATAAAGGCCTGAAAAGTCCAGAGGAAACAAACAAGGTCTGGAACAACAGTGGCCTTGTCCAAAACCAGTTGCGACAAATTCTTATGCAGATAGACAAAATCCTCTAAACAGAAAATATGTTTGTGAGCGGGAGCTAGGCGTTCAGCCAGAAGCTTACTACTAGCTGGATAGTGCTGAGCACTCTCAATCAAGTATCAGAAGTTCGGGAATCGGCGCCAGGCACCAGGAGTTCGGAAAATGATTCTGGGCGCTGCTAAAAAGTACCGGTTCGAGAGAGAGTATGGTGCTTACTCTTCTGCTTGGAGCTCAAGAAAGCCTTTCAACAAGGGGACGTTCAGGAGAGAAGATACTGTCATCCCAAGGAAGACAGATGGAAGCACAGCAAAACTGCAGGAAGGCTGTGAGATGAAACAAACCTCTTCATCACTTGAAAATTTACAGTGTTACTGTCTGCATCTGAAACTTCGGGACTAGATGAAACTAGAGGAAGAATCGCAAAACTCTCAAAGAAGTCTGACTAACGCGACTAATGTCTTCGAGGACGATACAGTCCCCAGAGGACTCATCCCTTAATGTTCCGAGTACGCAATTAGCAGAATGTCTGAAAGCAGTTGTTATTCTTTTGGCTGACAGACGACTCATAGTAGAAAAGGAGCACCAGAGCTGTACCTCTTGAGACTAAAGAAAAGTGGGAATCTCTAAAATTCGTCTCAACTGTCCTTGTCCGCAAAAGACAGGACAAGAGATAAAACAAAGCAAAGTATCTTGGTCAACACTTGGGAGCTTCTACCTTAAGCCCTTGCTCCTGCTACCAGTCAAGACAAACTTTACTTTAAAAACTCTTGACAAGATCTTCAACAAGGAGGTCTACTTCTGTCAAAGTCTCAGGAGAAGGCAATTCAAAAGATACTTGTTTAGTTCCTTATCAATGAAAACCCAACCCTCAACTCCTAGGAGACTTGAGGGGAAGACAAAAATGTTAGAGGTCGTTGAAAGAAAGCAATGTTGGCTCACTTTAAACTTGAAATAGAGTTTGAACAGACTGAAGAGAGACAAACACCCTTGTAAGCTGGCTGTCTGGTCTGATACTAGTGAATTAGCGTCCGATGATCGGGGACAGTCACCGGCCACTTGAAAGTCAGGGTTGTCTTGATCCCTATTCAACCGAAAATGGTGCACAAGAAAGAACAACAGTAGGTTCTTAAAAAGAAACAGGTGTCGAGCCAAGGAGGAACTGGCGCCAGTCACTCGTAGGCTGGAGCTGGATGCCTGACAGCTGGCGCACATCGCACGGGAGATGGCGCTAGGACACTGGTGGTCACTCGGACACTGCTGGGTACTCAGATGTTACTGGGCGCTTGGGCAAAGCTGTATGCTCGGACAACACTAGGAGAGTGACGTAAATCAAGATGTTGAGCTTGACACCAAATACTGATGCTCCATAACTGGAAGCTAAGGAGACCAGCACTGAGGACTGTCCCAGAGGCTACAAGAAGTCTGTGGACTATGCTCCTGCTCCCTGATTTGCTTACAGGAGAGTGGAAGAAGTGTGATAGCAGCTGAAAAGTGCCTCTTCAACTGGCGATATTCAGGAGAAAACACAACACCGGCACTTCTATTCCACACTGGAGATCCTATCACTCTGATGACAATGAAAGCACATCTTTACGGACGCCCTTCCAATGGCTGTCCATCAACACCTGCGAACAACAGGCTCAACCAAGGAGAAACTACCCAAGACCAAACCCCTCTGGACTCCCATGGACCTCAGTATGCCTCCTCCCTGGTGCATGGGAGTCTGACAGGGACTGGGTTTAGGAGATCCGAGGGGCCGGATAGCTACCCCTTCATTACACATCCAGTAAGATGCCTTTCCAGCGGCTGCCTGTTGATAACTTGGGACCGGCAACAGGCTCAACTGAGGGGCGACTACCCGTGAGTATACCCCCGACCTACCTTGGACTTCCAGTATGCCTCCTCCCTGGTGCATGGGAATCTGACAGTGACCTTTGTCTAAGAGCATCGAGGGACAAGTAGCCAACTCCTCCACTGCACAACACGTCACTATTACAAGGTTAACTTCTGTTAACCCAGACACAAAACTGGCAATGGCATGGGAAGGAAGCGAGGAAGCCAGGTGCAGGAGCAGGTGAATAAAAATAAGAGGGCTAGTAGCAGGAGAGAAAAATAGGATGCAGGGAGAGCTGGCGCCAGGTGCTGGGTGCTCCCAGGATGCAGATGGAGCTGAGCACCAGGCGAGGTAGTAGCTTGGGAGCTAAGAACTTGGGAGTTGGTGAGCGCTCCTGGGCATTCGGAGCCGATTCTCAGCTGTCAAGAACGTTAATTCTTACAAGAGCCCAGCACAACTAAAATATGGGCACAATTTCTCTCCTTACTACATTCTGCCCTTACACTTTTTCAGTCCTCTGCAAAGGAAAGTGTAATAAGAAGATGATTAATTAATTCTTTACCGACAAATGATAGAAGTACACAGAGTATCATCATACAGAAAAATCTCAACTCCTAACAAACATTATTTGAGACTTGCAGAAAAATATTCATTACCAAAAATACTGGTCCAGTAGCGAATGCAATGTTTACATTTTATTACGCTACTCGGCAAAGAGGGTAGCAACTGCAATGTTTACGTTTATTACGCTATTTGGTACAGGTGGTAGTGAACACAAATTACTGTAAACGTTTTATTACGCCACTCGGTAAAGGTGAGTTAATCACTGATTGCAAAATCTCTAAACTTGAATTAGATCTTAATAACAAAACAGTAAAATAATGATCCTGAAAGCTGTAAGCTTGAAGGCTACACGAAATCAGTGATAATATTTCACCAAAATCCGGTTAGGTAACCGGCAAATAATGAAAAAAGCTGCTGCAAAGATCCAATGTTTACATCAAGACCGGTAGAAACATAATGAGATTGTCTGCTAAGTTGTTCCTGGTATTCCCATTAGTGGGCGGGACTAGTCACCTACACTAAAACAATTGAAGCATTAGCAGGAATTTTTAAATTTAGCCTGCACCAATACTTTGAAACTATAATTCTGTAATTACTTGATAAGTGACATATAAAATATATTATTCCTTTTAACTTACTTCAAAAACATTACTTAGAGGATTACTCAAACAAGAAAGGACTTTCATTTTCAAAACAATCAAGCAAAGTTATCTTCCATTCTCAACATTAGATAAGTTATCAGATAATGTCTCTATAAAAAAGAAAACTATTTGAACAAAACTTTATAGCTGTAAGCTCAGGTATTACATCAACATATCATATGATGAATTTGAATGGTGAAAGAAAAAAAGGTGACTTTATACAAAAGCAATCGATACTGTCTCATTTCATTTGAAATGTGTTTTACTTAGAAATACGGCAGAGTAACACCTTAACAAAATATGTGTGAAAAATTAAAATAGAGCAACTTAAAATAGCATGAATGGCCACAAAATTGTCAAAACATACCACCAATAAGTATAAGATATAAACAAAAGCATTTACAGTGTAAGTGACCAACAAAAAATCACAATTTTTCAAAGCACATTGTATTTTTCCTAACTATACAAACCTGAGGTCCTTTACATTGGGAATCTTACAGAAAAGCTGGAAATGGCTGATAAAACTCTTGAACAAGGTGGTTAGGCAGTGACTACTGTCCAGTAGGCAGGGGTCCCACCTGGCAGGATGTAAACATTCCAATTTGCCTTTTGGCAAAGGTTTCAGATTGAGGGGTGGCATGAGGCGGGCATAAATGTAATGTAAATGATCTCAGGTTTGTATAGTTACGAAAAATGACATTTTTATAATAAAATAGTTTTTTATAAACTTCCCAAGCAATTACACAGCTACTAGCTTTCTACATGGCAGTCTAACAAAATTCAAGTTTTCGTGGTGGCGCTACCATTGCTTGTGTAAGTGACAGGGTCCTGCCCACTTTCAGGACTGATAGGTACAAGTACAACTCAGCAGAGAGCTTCAATTCATTTGATGCCCAATGTCCACTGAGGGGAGGAGGACAGGCTCCGATTATGTAATTGCTTGGTAAGTATAGTATATAAAACTTTATTTCATTATAAAAATGTAATTTTTATATAAGTGACTTACCATGCAATTACACGGCTGTTTCCACATTGAGAGGAGGTGGGAATCATGGGCATGTTCTAATCCAAAACATTAATAAAGATACCGGTAATGACTTTGAACTAGGAAGGTTGCTAGCATTGGGTCAATGCTTGTTGTACCTTACCTGGTAAGAGAGCTGCTTCAGGACGGCACTGCCTCTGGTTGGCGCTCATCTTAAACCTGCAGAGGATGTGGTAGCATGGCCAAGAATTGCCTCTACTTCAGTGTGAACTTTGCAGCCATGGAAGTTCACCAATGACTGACAAAGATTAACAATAAAAAAAAAAAAAAAAAAAGAGTGCCCCTGCCCTCGGTGACGACCAGAATAACAAACAACCCTGTCACCTACATTAGAATAAAAACCCACACCCCAGCCATTAAAAAACTGGAGGGTACTCCAGGTACAATGCACCCCCAGGCCTCCCTTAAACTCAACACCTAACATCAAGGCAAGAGTAAAGCAGAGGGACAGAAAATCCCCTATGCTTTTTTTCCCAACACCATGCCAGCCACGGATAAAGGACCCAAAGTACAGTTCAACGGTTATTGAACACAGTTTCCACGCTTTAAGATAATGCAAAACAAAAACTGATCTACACTTCCAAAATGTTGATTGTAGAATGTTCTCGAGATACATGTTATGTCGAAAAGCCAGAGAAGTTGCGACAGCCCGAGCCTCATGAGCTTTGACCTTAAGGGAAGGTAAAACATCTTCTTGAACTTGAGAATGTGCTTCTGTAATCAAACTAAGGAAGAAAGAAAGAGCATTCTTTGATAGAGGACTTGAAGGGTTCTTCACTGAGCACCAAATCTTGTCAAAGGGGCTCTGGTCTTTTCTGTCCTCTGAAGATAGTACTTCAAGGATCTCGCCAGACAAAGATGTCTATTATGCTCTTAATAATAACGAATGGGCAAGGCCATGGCTTGGAAATGTCCTCATTCTTGGCGAGGAAACCAAGAGACAGAGCATACTGCATTTCCATTTGAAAAGCCTACTCTCTTGTTGAAGGTGCGCAGCTTGCTAACGCCTTTGGTGGTTGTCAACACCACGAGAAAGAGTATCTTTTTAGTGAGATTCTTAAAAGAGGTCGAGCGGAGAGGTTCGAAAGTTGAGCTAGCAAGCCACTTAAGAACAAAGTTCATATTCCAGGAGACAAACCTAGGCTTTTCTAATTTGGAGGTTTCAAAGGATGTGATGAGGTTGCTGGTGTCTCAGTTGGATGATATATCCAGGCCCCTACACTTAAAACACTGAAGAAAGCACAGTTCTATACCCCTTGATACTAGATAGAGACAATTTCCGGTCAGTCTTCAGGAAAAGTAAAAAACCAGCTAACTGGCTTATAAGAGGTTTCAGAGGATGAGATGTTATTATGGTGGCACCATCCTCTAAATACTGACTACGTGGATTGGTAGAGCTTGCTAGATCTTCTGCACCTAGCAATAGCTTCTACAGCTTGCCTCGAAAAGCCTTTCACTCTGATGAGGCTCCCAACAGTCTGAAGACTGTCAGGGCCAGAGCAGACAATCTTTGATGGAACCTGAAGAATTGGGGCTGTTTTAGCAGCAACTGTTTTTGTGGAAGGAGTCTTGGGAAGTCCACTAACAGTTGCAGCAGATCAGGAAACCATTCCTTCCTGGACCAGAACAGAGCAATCTGCGTCATTGAGATGTTCTAGTGAGAGGAGAACTTTTTGATCACCTCTCCGATCAGCCTTGATCTCTGAGAAGATGAGGAAAATGAAGGAGTCTGGTTGGGTTTTCCTGCTCCTGTACGCTTTCAGATAAAACTGAAGAGGCCTCATGTGAAGCCTGCCCAACTTCATAAATGGTTCTACTGAGGCCAAGGTACCCAGTAGATTCATCCTGATGTCTAGGAACTCCTGGAGTATCTGGATATATGAGTCGATCCTCTTGGGGGATAGCAAAACCTGAAAAGTCTGAGAGTTTGGAATCATCCCTAAATTGGGAATCTTCTGGGTTGGAACTAAAATTTTCGACTTCTGCAAGTTGACCAAAATGCCCAACTCCTGCGCCAGGCGAAGTCTTGTTTAAGTCCCCCATGCACTTCTCCGAAGGAGAGTGGAGCAGCCGGTTGTCAAGATAGACACAAATGTTGACGTTGAGGAGGTTAAGCCATTTCACAAGAGGAGCAATGATGCGAGTGAACACTTATAGGGCTGTGGACAGGCTGAAGCACAAAGCTTGAAACTGGAGAACTTTGCCCTGAAACACAAAATGCAGGAACTTTCTTGAATCTGGATGTATTGGGACACAAAAATAGGTGTCCTGCATGTCCAGAGTGACCATCCAGTTGCCCTGATGGAGAGAGGACATGACAGAGTGGTTGGTCTCCATATGAAATTTGGTTTTCAGCACAAAACGGTTCAGGGAGCTGGCATCCAGAACTGGTCTCCAGGCACAACCCCCCCCCCCCCTCCGCTGACTTGGGGACCACGAAGAGACACTTGTAGAATCCCTCCGAGTTGAGGTCCAAAACCTCCTCTATTGCCCTTTTGCGAAGGAGAGACTTGATTTCTGAGAAACGGCAGCAAACTTCTTGGAATGAGCTGAGTATGCAGTCAAGTTGATCTGCGACTTGGATAAGGGAGGCTTCTCTTGGAATGGGATGGAATATCCTTCCCTCATCACTTGGACTCCTAAGGTTCTGCCCCCTCTGCAGCTCCATTCCTCCCAAAAGAGGTGCAGCCTGACTCTGACGGGGCGCGAAGAACTGTGTTCTCATTTTTATAGCTGGTTTAAATGTTGACTTCTTGATTGGTCTAGACGGGGGGCGCAGACTGGTCTGAGGTCTAGACCTTCCTCCTCGAAAGGATAGATGGATGGATGGATGTATGATATTTAGGGCAAAAGCCCAGGCACTGGGGCCAAGAAGGCCATTCAGCGCCATAATGGAAAGAAAATAAATTATGTTAAAGTTATGAATTCATGAAGGAAATGATTAATAAATAAAATGAAGTGATGCGACCAATAAATAAGGGTATGAAGTTTAATGAATGATGTGCTATATACATAAAAAAATGACATTTTTATTCTAAAATAATGTTTAACACATACTTACCTGTTAGTTACATATAGCTTTAGTCTTTGGCGTCACGGCAAAATTTCAAAGCAGCTCTGCAGCGCTCAGTCCGAATATCGGGTGATCGCCCTTACCTGCCCTCTGTCGGGGTACTAGGAACTATTCAACATGCTTCAGAATAATTTGCCTACCTGTCCCCGTGGGGAGGAGGGTGGGCTTTAACTCATATATGTAACTAACAGGTAAGTATGTGTTAAACATTATTTTAGAATAAAAATGTCATTTTAACACATACAACTTACCTGTTAGTTACATATAGCTGATTGACACCTTTAGGAGGTGGGGCAATGACAGCTAAAAGAGTTGTTGGAAACATTAAGGTTATTAATGTAGAAAATTTCTTAGTTCCTCACCTGCTAAGGTAGCTGATTCCACAGTTACTGCCTCAGTAACCTGCTATCCTCAGAGCAACCGCTGGGGTATAATGACCTGATGCAGATTGCTTAAGCTGGGTATCAGTCACCTAGGACATGGCAGTGACAATACCACAAGTATGCCTGCTCAGGGCGCAGCACAAACATCATGAATTACAAAGGGTCACCCAACACCAAAGAAAAAATAACCATAAAAACCAAAACCAACTGTGGGGTAAAACTAACCAACACTTACCCTCACAGACAACCGTAAAAACCTTCACACTCCAAAAAACAAGTAAGTAAAGGTAGGTTAATCCTCCTTTACCCCTTTACCCATTACCGTGCCAGATACAACAAAGGCCCTAACGTGCTGCACTCATCAAACACTGTCTGCACTTGCGAGAGATAATGCAAAGCAAATACAGACTTACACCTCCAGTAGGTTGCTTGCACAATATCTTGAAGGGAGGTTCCTTTTATAAGCGAGAGAAGTAGAGATAGCCCTCACTTCGTGAGCCTTCACTACACATTTTCAAATCATTCTCTGAAATATTGGAGTGAGCTTCAGAAATCAGATCTCTAATAAAAAAGGACATGGCATTCTTGGACATTGGTCTAAGAGGTTCCTGACCGAACACCATAAGGAATCTGAAGGACCCTAATATCTTTAGTCCTTCAAAATAATATTTCAAGGCTCTGACTGGGCAGAGGAACCTCTCCTGCTCCTTACCTACCAATTCCGACAGACTCGGAATCTCAAAAAAGCGAGGCCACGGGTGCGAAGGGTCTCGTTCTTGGCCATAAAAACAGTTTGAAAGAACAAATTGCTTTTGAAGCAGAGAATCCTACTCTCTTATCCAAGGCGTGGATCTCACTGATTCTCTTAGCTGTAGCTAACAAAACTAAAAAGAGGTTTTCCTCGTAAGATCTCTTAAAGAAGCAGAATCCATAGGTTCAAATTTCTCAGACATAAGCCACTTCAGGACTACATCAAGATTCCACGAAACAACTTTAGCATCTGACCTCTTAGAGGTACGAAGGATTTAATAAGGTCCGTTATATCTTGGTTATTAGAGATATCCAAACCTCTGTGACGAAAAACAGTAGCCAGCATGCTACGATAACCTTTAAGTGTGGATACAGAAAGGTTCTTATTCCCGAGGAACAAAAGAAAATCCGCAATCTCGTCACTGAGGTTCTGGAAGAGGAAATGTCATGATCTTTGCACCATGAACGAAACATATTCCACTTGGACTCATAGACCTTGATCGAAGATGGTCTTCTGGCTCTAGCGATGGATTGAGCCGCTTTCTTTGCGAAAATCCTTTGCTTCTGGTAGGCGTTCGATAGTCTGAACGCAGTTAGCCGCAGACTTGACAGGTTTTTCGTGAAATCTCCTGAAGTGGGGCTGTCTGAGTAAATCTACTTTGTTTGGAAGGCTCCTCGGGAAGTCGATCAAGAGATCCATGAGAACTGGGAACCAATCCTGGAAGGCCAGAAGGGGGCTATCAACGTCATCCTGGTGTTGGAGTGGTGCTGAAATTTCCTCAACACCGCACCTAACATCTTGAGCAGGGGGAAGGCGTAAAGGTCCAGACCCGACCAATTCAGTAGCATTGCGTCCGTCTGGAAGGCTGCTTGGTCCGGGACAGGAGAGCAGAAGATTGGGAGCCTGTTCGACTTGTTCGTCGCGAACAGGTCTACCAGAGGTTGACCCCAAAGTCTCCACAGCGACTTGCACACTTCTTCGTGCAAAATCCACTCTGTGGACAGAACCTGGTACTTCCTGCTCAAGAGTCCGCTCTCACGTTGAGGGCTCCTGAATGAATCTCGTTAGGAGCAGAATCTTGTGCTTTTCTGCCCACAAAGGAGGTCTCTTGCTACCTCGCTGAGGGTAAGAATGAGTGCCCCCTGTTTCTTTATATAAGACAACGCTGTGGTGCTGTCTGAATGAACCAGAACTGTTTGTCCCTGTACAAATGGTAGGAAGTGTACGAGACTCAGGTGGATTGCTTTCAACTCCTTCTTGTTGATGTGCCATTCTTTTTCTGTCGCATTCCACAAACCTGAAATTTCTTTTACACTAGCGTCGCTCCCCATCCTACTTCTGACGAGTCTGCAAACAGTTCGTGGTTCGGGTTCGACGGAAAAAGAGAGAGACCTTTCTCTAATTTTCTTCGATCTAACCACCACCTTAGATCCTCCTTGATACGGTCCGAGATTGGAAAGGAGGAGGAGTCTGGAAGCGTTTTCCTGTTCCATTGCTCCCTGAGGTAGAATTGAAGGGGCCTCATGTGAAGTCTCCCCAGGAGACAAACTTTTCTATTGACGCCAGAGTTCCCAGGAGGCTCATCAAGCCTTTGCGGAACAGGTATCCATATCCAGAAAGTTCTGGACTTTTGCGAGACAGTCCGAGATTCTTTGATCTGACGGAAAAGCCAGAAAGGAACTGTTTCCAGTCTCACTCCTAAATAGATCCTGGATTGTGAGGAGATAGGTGAGACTTCTTCCAATTGATTAGAAGTCCTAGCTTCTGTGTCAAGTCGAGAGTTACTTTCAAATCCTCCAAGCACTGAGACTGAGACTGGGAGCAGAAGGAGCCAATCGTCTAGATAGAGAGAGATCTTTATTCCTCTGAGATGAAGAGCTTTGGCAACAGTGGACATAACTCTTGTGAATACTTGAGGGCTGTGGACAGACCGAAGCACAGAGTCCTGAACTGATAAGTCTTCTCCTGGAAAACAAGCGAAGAAACTTCCTGGACGCGGGATGGATCGAATGTGAAAGTAAGCGTCCTGCAGATCTATTGAGACCATCAATCCCGGACGAAGAGAATTGAGGGCGGATTGCGTCGTCTCCATCGAGAAACTGGTTTTCTCCACGAAAAGGTTGAGAGAACTCACGTCCAGGACTGGTCTCCAGCCGCCTGAGGCCTTTGGAACAAGAAAAAGGCGGTTGTAAAAGCCTGGAGAGTTGACTTCTTCCACGATCTCTATCGCTCCTTTTAAAAGCATGGAGTCTACTTCCGCACTCAGAACCAGCATTTCTCTAAGTTGCTGGAATATGCTGTCAAAGCTAAGGTTCTGTTGCAGAGGGGCCTCTTGAGGAAGGGGATAGAATATCCTTCCTTTAGCACGGACGTGGTCCACTGGTCCGCTCCGATCTCCTCCCAAATTTGCCAGAACTGCTGAAGTCTGGCTCCTACTAGTGCATGGAGGACATGCAGATCACTTTTAATTGAGGTTTGATAGCCCTGGAGACAAATCTTGCTTTGCCCGGAAAACCAGATCCTGTACGGGTGAGGGCCTGCCACGAAAGGGCCTATTTTGATTAACTAGAGGACGAGTTTGCGCTGGCAGAGAAGGTTGAGGAGCTTTTGGTTTCGAGAGGATTGCGCCAAAAGGTCCTGTGTGGACTTCTGAGTAAGGGATTTCGACACTTGACACAAGTTCTTGAGGAAAAGGTACTTCTTATCCAGAGGTGCGAAAAGAAGAGCCGATCTTTGAGTCTAGAAACTCCACCAGCGACAAAAAGAGCACCAAAGTTGTCGCTTCTTAAGAACTCCTAACGTGAAGATGGAGGCTAACTCAGGCGCACCGTCACGAATCCCTTTATCTAAGCAGGACATAACAGAAGAAATCATCGAAATGCGCTTGGAAAGACCAAAAGACTTTACCTTCCTACCCAAAGCGCCAATAGTCCAGTCCATAAAACTGATGACTTCCAAAACTCGGAAAACGTTCTTCAAAAGGTGGTCCAACTCTGAAGGAGAGAAAAAATCCGAGCGAGTTCATCGCCAGAACGACGAAAGTAGAATCAACGAGACTGGAGAAGTCTCCTGAGAGGAGGCAGAAGCTCCCAGAGAAAAAAAAACTTCCCCAGTGTCGTAGCAAGCCTTAGTCTTAGTAGAAAGCTTGGAAGGAGGAAGCAGAAAGTGGTTTTCCCCTGATCACGCTTGTCTTCCAACCAGGAGTTCATTTTCTTTAATGCCTTCTTAGCTGAAATAGAAAGCACTAACTTCATAAAGGAAGAGGTAGGAGGCTTGAGTCTCTTGCGTACTGAGAGAGAGGAAGCCGGGCCGCAGGTGCAAAATCCTCAGGAAAATTATCAATAAAGAAGCGAAGAAGCTTCTTATAATCCGAGCGAGAGGAGTCTGGTTCGTCTACAGGAAACTCTTCCACAACTTCTTCCTCAGACGAAATAGGAGAAAAACCTTCCGCTTGCACACACACATCCTGTGAAGGAGGGTAGGAGCCTGAATAAGAGCTTGAGGAGGAGCCTGAGCCTGAGTAGGCGCCACAAGAGGAGCCTGAACTGGCGCCACAAGAGGAGCCTGCGCCACAAGAGGAGCCTGAACTGGCGCCACAAAGGAGCCTGGGATGGCGCCTCACCTGGCGCTACCTGAGGCGCAGGCCTGAGAGAGCGCTAAATCTTGAGGGAGCGCCTGAGCCTGACTAGGCGTGCAGAGCCTGATCCTGAGCCTGAACCAAAGGAGGATCAAGAGACACAGATCGAGGAGGAGCTTTCGTGCTGGGCGCTCCGAGCTCGAGACGAAGGAGGAGGCATCAAATACACTTCAGAAGGCTTTGCTGGAGAAGAACCAGGCCTTCCGAGCCATAATGCCAAGAATGCTTCCAATTTTCTTGTGCATCGCTCGAAGAAAGTCATGAGTAGACGAGGATCCAACTGGGAACGATGATCAGTAGAGCCAGGATCGTGATGAGGAAGAGGCGCAGAAGCCACAATAGGCTTACGTGAAACCAAAGGAGAAACACCGGGAACAGCTGGGCAATACCGAATGGGAAGTCTTATACCTCTTGCGCACATGAGCCTTGCACCTGGGAGAAGATTCTTCTGACGACGAAAATCTCTCCGGACTCTCCCAAAAACTACAGGAAGGCTGTGATAAAAATGGCTTCTTCTTCTGAACCGCTGAAGGCGAAAGATTCCTGGACCTCTTCAATGGTCTAGACTCGTCAGGAAATCTCCAGCCTCTGCAGGCTGAATCACTGGAGCTTGAAGAAAGACACTTCCTTGAGTCGCCTTTCCAACGGCGCTCTGAAACAGCCTGGAAACAACAGGACTGTTCGAGGGGGCGGCTGCTCGTGAGCAGACCCCATTCGCCTCCTTGGACTTTCAGCATGTCTTCTCCCAGGAGCAGGGGAGCTTGACAGAGGCTTAGGTCTAGGAGAACAGTAGGCCGAGCAACCACCTCCTCCACCACACTAACACTTTGCACTGCACTTAAATTATTCACAATATCTTGGAAAGAATCCATACGCTCATGAAGGGATTTCACGTTAACGCCAATATCCTCCATGGCGCCCACAATAAGGTTAAATCTGGCGTCCATCTGGACTTGATACTCAGACACGTAACGGGTTCAGGGATATCAGAGTCAGGAATAGGAATATTAGTAGCCACGGGGATATTAATAGAAGTTTCCTGCATAGCTAAGGAGATTCGGTTTCTGAGAGAGAAAAGAAGAACTTCTAGCTAAAGCTTTCCTGGCTCTATCTTTCTCAAGCTTCTTTACATACTTAGATAGAGCCTTCCAATCTTTTCAGTCATACTGACACATTCATCACACTTCCTCTCATATGAACATTCCTGACCTCTACAAGCCACACAAATTGAATGAGGATCAAGACTAGCCTTGACCAACCTCGTCTTACAGCCTTTGCTGCATACCTAAAGGTATAAGACCCAGAATCTGACATAATTATCAGAAAACCTGACTAAATAGGTGACAAATAACTGGCAAAGCCGCAAACCAACAAGAGAGTACTTCACCAAGTGAAAACAGCTCGATGTAGGCAGATACAATGAAATTTCGCTCAGTACCAACAACAATGTCACCGGCGTGACGGCAAAATTATTCTGAAGCATGTTGGAATAGTTCCTAGTACCCGACAGAGAGGCAGGTAAGGCGATCACCCGATATTCGGACTGGCGCTGCCGCATGCGTTTTGAAATTTTGCCGTGACGTCAAAGACTAAAGCTATATGTAACTAACAGGTAAGTTGTATGTGTTAAAATTAATGTCATTAAAATTCTATGTGATTTAATAAATTATTAAATAAAATTAAATATCGTTAAAAATTTTAATACACTTTAAAAAAAAAGAGATAGCAGAAATATCTGCTTCATCTCCCAAAATATCAGACAGGGATTTACCCTGAAAATATCTCTCTCTTTGGTTAAAATATCTGGGGCAGACCACCAGAATGTGCTCCACTGTTAGTGTCTCGTCACAGTAAGCACACTCTGGAGGGCTGCTTCCTTCTAAAATAAACTGATGGGTCAGACGAGTGTGCCCAATCCTTAATCTGGTTAAAATAACCTCTGTTCATCTGTCAAGCTGGAATGACGAAGACCACGGTAGTATATTATCCCTAATATTTCTATATTTCTTATTATTGGCAAGAAGGAGAAGTCACCTTTCTTGCCATTTATAAAAAACATAAGATCTAATGGGACCTTTTAGATCTGTATGAGGCACGTTTCTAAAAGAGGTTTCTGATAAAATACTAGCAGCTTTTGCTTCCGTCTGCCATCTCATTTCCGTGAATCCCCACGTGAGAAGGGACCCAACAGAAAGAGACTGATTTACGTCGACAATATATAATGAAAAGCCACTCCTGAACTTTTTGAATTAATGGATGAAAGCTATTAAATGTTTTAATAGCTTCTAAGGTGCTTCTAGAGTCTGAGTATATGACAAAATTAGAGTCACTACTTTGAAAAACTAAATCTAGGGCAGACACTACGGCTGTTAATTCGGCAGTAAATATTGATGCAGAGTCAGGTAATTTAGCTGTGTACGCTGTATCACCAAGAATAACAGAGCAACCAACACCACTATCTGACTTTGATCCATCTGTATAGATTTTTGTAAAATTAGTATGGGTAACATCATGCTCTAAGAATTTTCCCCTAATCTCTTCTACAGTGCAGTTCTTTTTGTTAAACAGTTTCTTACATATTGATGCTTCTGGGATAAGCCATGGAGGATTTACAGGATATTCTACTTCCAGGACTTTCTGGGATTTAAGGTGATTATTCCTAACATCCTCATTCAGTCAATTTGGAATGGTTTAGAAGCTCTTGTACCAGAAAAACTTCGAGAGTCTGTTTCCCTTTAGTGCTTGAAAGGAGGAATTTTTGGGAGCACTTTTCATTCTAGCCATGTATCGCAACCCCTAGCTCTTGCCTTCTTAGATCAAGGGGTAAATGATCTATGTCGACATAAATGCTTTCAACAGGCGAAGTTCTAAAAGCCCTGAGCATATTCTCAACCCCATGTTGTGTACAACATCCAGTTCCTTTAGCTTGGTTTTACAGGCTGAGGAATAAATCTGACAGCCATAGTCTAACTTAGATCGACACAGAGAGTCATATAGCCTCAGAAGGGATTTCTTATCAGCCCCCAACTAAATCCAGAAACAACCTTTAAAATATTCATAGATTGTTTAGCATTAAACTTTAGGGCATTTATGTGGCTAGCCCATGTTAATTTATGGTCAATAGTCATCCCCAGAAATTTAACTTCACTCTCATGGAAGGATGGACCCTTTTAAACTAAGTGTGGAACCTCTTCCACATGCCGGCACCTGGTGAATCTTACTGCAACTGTTTTGGAAGAGGAGAATTTGAAACCATTCTCATCAGCCCACTTAGTAATAGCATTAATAGACCTTTGCAAATGTTTACATACAGACAAGGAATCATATCCTGTGCAGTATATTGCAAGGTCATCGACAAAAAGCGAGCATTTAACAGGGGGGCTGATTTTTTTTCAATCACACTATTTATTGCCACTGAAAAAGTGTTACACTTAAAACGCTTCCTTGGGAACTCCTTCCTCCTGCATAAAAGGTTGGGAGAAGGAGTTTCCACTCTTACCTTAAAAGTCTGCCTGTTAAAAGGAATATATAAACCTGACCATTCTTCCACATATGCCCATCTTCTTAGCAATTGTTTCATGATGCCAATTCTCCAGGTAGTGTCATATGCTTTCTCCAAGTCAAAAAAATATGCCAATGGTCTGACACTTTTGGCAATCCTTGCTGGATTTGGTTGGTCAGCCTCAGCAAGGGATCAAGGGTGGAGTGGTTTTTTCTGAAACCAAATTGAAATGGCGATAGTAATCCTTTGGTCTCCAGGTGCCAAACCAGTCTAGTATTTATCATTTTCTCCATCAGCTTACATACACAGATGGTAAGAGCTATTGGTCTATAGCTGGTGGCTTGGGAAGCATCTTTATTAGGCTTTTAACAGGGACAATTATGGATATTTTCCAGTCCTTGGGTAAAATTCCAGTTTCCCATATTTTGTTTATAATCTTCAGTAAATATTTTTTGGCATCATCTGGGAGGTGTTTCAGCATTTCATATATGACTGTATCCTCACCTGGAGCTGTGGATTCACTTGAGGAGAGCGCCTCACGAAGTTCTCTTAGGGAAAATTTGTAGTTGTATGGTTCAGATTTTCCCGAATCAAACTTCAGACACATTTCAGAATGCCTAATTCTTTGAAATTCTGGAGAATAATTGTTAGGGCTGGAAACTTTAGAAAAGTGTTTTCCTAGCTCACTGGCAACTTCAGTGGGCTCTGTGATTAGAGTGTCATTTATTTTTAATGAGGGCAATGGTGACGCTACAAATTTTCCACTCAGTTTCCTTATTTTGCGCCACACCACTCTTAGTGGGGTCTTGGAGTTTATTCCATTAATATAGTAAAGCCAACATTCTCTTTTGGCTTTCTTATAAAAGCGCCGCTGCTTGGCTAAAGCACATTTGTACAGTAGATTAATTTTCTCAGAATACCACGTCTTATTCCACCAGGGAACTGCAGGTCTACGAGGTTTGCCTTTTCTTTTTGGAATCGAGCTTTCAGCACTCTTCAAAGTAGATTCAATAAAGTAATCATAGGCATCTAGATGGGAATGAAAGGACTCAAACTCCCTATCTAGATTGACACCCTTACTGAATTTATCCCAGTCTGCGTCCTCTACCTTCCACTTAGGTAAAACTTCAGATGGAGCATTCAGAGCATATTTCAAATGGATCGGGTAGTGATCACTTCCATTTAAATCTTCATTAACAGACCAATTAAAATCAAGGTGGATACTAGTTGAAGAAATACTAAGGTCCAGTGCAGAGAAATGATTATCGTGAATGTTGTAGAAAGTCATTGACCCATTATTATACAGGGTAACATCATTCCTGTCAATGAGGCCTTCGATTAATTTCCCTTTACTATCTAAAACCGACTTCCCAAAAGGGGTTGTGGGCATTAAAATCACCTAGCAGAAGTAAAGGAGCTGGAAGTTGGTCAATTAACGACTGAATATCTCCAATGTTAAAATCAAGGTCTGGTGGAAGGTATAAGGAGCAGATTGTTATCCTCTTTTCCAAAATGACTGAAATAGCGACAGCTTGTAGTGTTGTATTTAATTGTATTGTGGAGTGCTGTAGAGATTTATATTAATAATAATTGCAGCACCTCCATGGGCACAATCACCAGTTGGGGGATATGATTTAAATATTGAATAATTTAGTCCAGGATTATAAGCAGAGTTGCCTAACATTGTTTCCTGTAGGCATATAATCCCTGGATTGAATTCATGCATTAAAACTTTAAGGTCTTCTGTACGGGCTCTGAGACCTTTACAGTTCCACTGAAGAATATCGAGCAAGAATGCTAAGGTGGTAAAATGTGCTACTTCCCACTCCTTGGAGGGGAAGTACTATTCCTAAGGTGGAGTGAAATTCTCCTTTATAAGAGATTGTTTTCTTAATCCCTTTTCATCTGAATTGGTGTTCAGGGTCTTTGGTTGATCTTCATATTTTTTTTATTATGAACCTGATGTTCAGAATTACTACTGTGGTTCTGTGCACCACTAATCCTATTTGTCTTAGGGCGGCAAGACTGAATTGAACTCAGATGTTTTTGTTCTGAAACTACTTTTGGAACCACCTTTCTAGGAGGAGAGATGTCTTCCAAAACACTGAACCATTTGAAGTTTTTATTATAAAATTATCATTATTTGGGGAACTATTTCTTGTGCGTTTCTTGGTAGTTGCAACCTTAGTTTTATTATTATTTTTGTTTGTGGCTGTGGCGATTGATGGCTCTGAACTAGCTCTATCTAATTGGGATTGTTCCTTTAGCTTATTTTGGTTTGAAGTATTTTCAGAATATTTTCCTGAATTATTGGTTGATTTTGGCACCCTTATTTTTGGAGATGAATCGACAGCTGTGGATGTGGTGGAAGATAAATTTTCTGTGCTTTTGGAAGTACAATTTTTGCTATTGGACTTCAAAGCACTTGCCGACGAAAGTTTCTCACCAGTTTGGAGATTTTCATTATTATTTATGGTTCGAGAAATACCAGGTTTGTGATATCTTCTATCAGACACAGTTATTGGTGGCCTTACATTGTTGGAAGTTTTCATAAGTTTTATTACAGAAGCATACGTAGTGTTGGCACTTTTGTTTGCCCCCATTACCGTGCGCTTTGCTTCACTAATGCTGACATGTTCATTATCTGCCACTGCCAACACTTCTTGTTCAAATTTATATCTGGGACAAGCTTTAGAGTTTGGTGTGTGATCACCCTTGCAAAGAAAACAGTATCGGGCTGCTTTGCAATCATCAAAATTATCGTGCTCTGCAGAGAACACAGGACATCTTTTATTGTTATCGCAAGAGTTTTGAATGTGGCCATATTCAAAGCATTTGCGACACTGTCTAGGATTTCTTTTATATTTTTTAACCTGCATCCTCTCATGGCCAACAATGATGGTATCAGGTAGGTAATTGGAGGAGAAGGTTAAAAGGATAGCTGCATCACCACCCAGTTTTTTTACATGAGATACTCAAGGAGGGCATCGATGGAGAATCTCCTCCTCTTTAAAAACATGCAAATCTTTTGAGTAAACTACTCCTTTCAGTGTATTAAAGAATCTGTGAGATGAAATAGATTCAATATTTCCACTTTCAGGAGGTTTAAAGTTAGATAACAGAACTGCTTGAGTCTCATTTCCAGCTTTTTATTAGAAGGTTCTTTCCATACCGTTTTAAATTTCCAATGGGAATGGAACCAACCTTGCTCTCAATGCAGTCAGCAGCTTTTATCAAATTTTTCCCTCCTCCTTGTAGATAGCAACATGCCATAAAGGGGGAGGAAGAGCTCTGGTACATGGGACTGGTCCATGTTCTTCAGCCTTTGGAACAAAGTCAAATGGCTCATCATTCAAGTTTTTCACTGAAAACACTTTCGTGCTGACAACTGAGTCATTTAGAATGTGGCCATGGAGTCTTTGTTGTGCCTCACTAGCTTCCAAGGGAGAGGAAAATTTGATAAAAGCACAAAATGACTGCTTATTTTTTTCTAGAATTAATTTAATTCTTTCCACTTTGCCGAATTGTTTCACTAGACTGTATAAACATTCGTAATCTAATGATAAGTTTACATTAGTGCAATAAAGGACCCTATTATTTGAATCAAATCCACCAAATTTATTAACACCCTGGTGTCTCAGTGTTTGGTTCTGTCCAACAGCCAAGCCCGTATCCATGTTCATGCCAGAAGTCGTTGCCAGTGCTGTTAAGTCGTCGGATTCAGGGGAGGGAGAACTAAAAGCCAAATCCATAAGTTTAAACCAGTCCACATGCAAAGGTCCAAAAAGTGCACACCCGACACCCAAGAGCCCCCGCACAGACCCCAACAGCATATCAAAAAGGGCCAACTGGGCAGCTCAACTGCTCGGCTTCCCCACCCCAACACACTCCCAAAGCCTGCGAAGAGACCCCAAGATGCCAAGCATGCACACATCAGACCACCACACACAAACTGGTTCATCCACCCACCCAAAACTGCTTGGTCATATCAAGAAAGTATCGTAGATCAGTCAGGTATTCGCATTCTCCACCAATGGCACAAGTGAGAGTTGACTCCCAACAGTCCACCCCATACCCTACCCTTTCAGGATAGCACCAGTGCGCTTGCAGTGGCCCAGGTATAAGCCAATCCGCCTGCTGGGAGTTCTGCCCCACTAATGGGGACTGACTCCCCACTCCAACTGTACTGGTGGGCTTCGGACAAAAGCCAGGAGTCCCACCTCCAAAAACCAGCCCCTGGATTCCGATGGGCTGATCCCCGAGATGGTTCCGCCCTCAAGATAGCAGTGGGAAAAATCCCATCACCATCTCTTAGGTCCAAACTATCTCGGTGGCGACTCAACCACCACAACTCCCATAATTAGCTTCAATGCGAACCCCTCCCAAAAAACGATCCCTTCTCAGACTCACCTAAGCAGTAAAATTTTGCGAATGTGGAAATGTCCACGCCATTTAAACCAAAAACTATGTAGGATGATTCGTCAGGACCCGGGCCAAAAGGCCAGGGTCCCTTAGCCCCTCACCTCGTCAAGGCATCCTACTCGAGGGGCCTCCTCGAAAGGGCTGAGGCTGCAGAGGAGAGAAGGACTTGGTTGCTTTGCAGGAGCTTCCTTAGGTTGCTTGGAAGACTGGACCAGAAGATCAGTTGCAGATTTCTTCTGAAGATCAGACAGGCCAGGTTGAGAGTCAGGATAGCCAGGAGCCAGAACTGTGGTCATGAACGAGCATGGGTCGGCAACAGGAGCAGGCATGGACATATATGGGACCGACAACTTCACCATCTGTGACATAATGGGGCCAGGAAACCAGGAGGCAGTGGCACGGAATGAAATATGGTGGGCGTGGCTGACACCTGGGTGTCCAGGTGTGAGGCCACCGTCACAGGAAGCTTGCCAAATGATGACACGGTGACAGTCGTGGTGGTGGATGTGGTGGCTACATGGGTCGTCACTGGAGTGCCTGACTAATGGGATACCAGGCCCTCCAGTGATGGAACGCCAGGAAGACCCAGGCGCAGCCAGGCAGAGGTGAGATCAGGTACCTGGCTACTAACTGATGCTTCCATACTGAAGCCTGAGGACAAAGTTGGGTTAAAGAGGGAAGCCTCTACTCGCTCCGGGGGGGAAAAATTCGCCCCAGAGCGGGGAGAGGCCCCAGAGAGGAAGGGGAAGGGGAGTCCTCACCCAAAGGGCAGGCAGAAAGAAGGGGAAGCTTGCTGGGAGTCGTTGGGGGCGTTACCCTCGGATGACACCTTGGTGGCCTTCCTAAGGTATCGTCTCCTCCCCTCAAACTTCCCCCACTGCTCGGCCGACCAGGAAAAGTTAAGTATACCTTAGTTTAACCAGACCACTGAGCTGATTAACAGCTCTCCTAGGGCTGGCCCGAAGGATTAGATTTATTTTATGTGGCTAAGAACCAACTGGTTACCTAGCAACGGGACCTACAACTTATTGTGGAATCCAAACCACATTATAACGCGAAATGAATTTCTATCACCAGCAGAGTGCTAGCTGAGAATGATACCCACCTGTCCAATGAGGAACCGGCCGACCAGGAAACACACTCCGAACACGGAGAAGTGCGGGAACACACACGTCCCTGCAGGTGGGGCAGAGGGCACGTGGGTTCAAATCAACACTAGATCTGAAAGTGTTACATTTCTTGCCTCCCACCCCAGGACACACATGCTGGGGGAAGGAGGGCTTAAGGGATTTATTCACATTCATATCAAAAGCAAAACAAGAAAGTTCCCACCGGGAAAAAAGCTCAAAGGCAGTTAGGCAGAGAGCAAGAAACACACGTCCACAGTATACAATGGACGAAAGCAAATTGGAATGTTTGCATCCGGGCAGGCGGTACTCCCGCCATGGTAGTTAACTGCCTAACCACCTTGTTAGAAAGTTCAACGGCCGTTTCCAGCCTATGCTGAAAGTAATTCCTAATGTAAAGGACCAACGTTTTGTATATAGCGTCATAGACACAATATATACACAAAAACAACACAAAAGATCCTACCGGGAAAGGTCAGGCAGAGAGCTCTGAAAACACGTCTGCATAGCATGACGACCTAAAGCAAATTGGAATGTTTACATCCGGGGCAGGCGGGACTCCAGCCTACCAGACGGAGGTTACTGCCTAACCACCTTGTTCAAGAGTTTTAACGGCTGTTTCCAGCTTCGCTGTAAGTAATATCACAATTTTAAAAGTAAATATGACATTTTTATGATAAAATAAAGTTTTATATATACTTACCAAGTAATTACATAGCTATTGGTTCCCTAACCTATGGCAGCTTAGAAATTCAAAATTCGCGTGGTGGCGCTGTTATCGTTAGTGTGTAGGTGACAACGTCCCGCCACCATCCGGGACTCGAGGAAACAAACCAGCGGATAGATCAATTCGTTTTATGCTCTTTTGTTCATGCAAGGGGAGGAGGGTGGGTTCTGATCATGTAATTACTTGGTGAGTATATATAAAACTTTATTTTATCATAAAAATGTCATCTTTATATAAGTAACTTAGCAAGTAGTTACATAGCTGATTCCACATTGTAAGGAGGTGGGAAAGAGCATGGACATATTCTACTCCAAAACATTAAGTAAGTAATGAGTTTGAACTAGAAAGGTCGCTAACATTGAATAAATGTTTGTTGTTTCCTTACCTGTTGAGAGAGCTGCTGCAGGAAGGTACTGCCTCTGGTCGGCGCTTCTCTCAACTTGTAGTGGACGTGGCAGTATAGCCAAGGGTCGCCACTACATTAGTGGGAGACTTTGCAGCGGAGGAAGTACACCATACGCTGACAAAGTTTTAAAAGATGCCCTTGCCCTGGGCAAAGACCAGAATACAAAATGAAAACACTGTCACCTACGCCACAGAATAAAACAATAAAACCCAACCATTATCAAAGATAAAGTACAAACTGGTGGGTACTCCAGGTACAATGTACCCCCAGGCTTCCCAACGACTCAAAACCTTAAGTCAAGGCGAGTGAATAGCAAAGGAACAGATAGGTTCCTCATGCTTCCTCTCCCAGCACCATGCAGCCGCGGATAAAGGTCCTAAAGTACTACAATTTTCAAAAACTGTTTCTATGTCCTTGAGGTAGTGTGAGGCAAATATGGACTTGCATCTCCAGAACGTTGACTGTAGGATTGAAGAAAGAGACAAGTTGTGTTTAAAGGCGAGGGAAGTTGCTACTGCCTAATTTCGTGAGCCTTAACCTTAAGTACAGGAAAAGCTTCTTCCTGGATCTGAGAGTGGGCTTTTAATATTAATTCTCTCAGAAAAAAGGATATGGCATTTTTGGAGAGCGGGTGAAATGGGTTTTAAACAGAGCACCAGAGGTTGCCTGAAGGTCCTCTGATCTTTTCCGTTCTCTGAAGATAGTACCTGACGGACCTCACTAGGCATAGGAGTCTTTCTTCTTCCTCAGGTCCTAATATATCCATAAGGTTCTTGATGACGAAGGACCTAGGCCGGGGTTTAGAAAGGTCCTCGTTCTTTGCGAGGAAACCAAGAGAAAGACAGCAGACTGCGTCCTCTTGTGCAAAGCCTATTCTTTTGTCTACTGCTTGTAACTCGCTAACACGTTTGGCAGTAGCAAGAGCCGTTAAAAAGAGTCTTTTTCATGAGATTCCTGAGGAAACGGAACAAAGAGGTTCAAACGAGGACCTGAGAGCCACTTCAGTACAACGTCTAAGTTCCAAGAGACGTTGGAAGAACTATCTTTCTTGGACGTATTGAAGGATTTGATCAGGTCGGTGATATCTTGATTAGAAGACAGGTCCATTCCTCAGTGCTTAAAAACTGACCTGACCATTGACCTATACCCTTTGATGGTAGAGGTCAATAGCTTCCTGATGGACTTTAGGAATATAAAAAAGTCAGCTATCTGGCTTATAGATGTCTCAGAAGAAGAGACGTTATGGCGGCTGCACCACCTTCTGAAGACTGTCCATTTTGATTGGTAGAGCTTTTTAGAAGAAGCTCGTCTGCATTTCGCAACTGCCTCTGCAGCTTGTCTCAAAAACCCTTTTGCTCTGACAAGGCGCTTGACAGTCTGAAGCCTGTCAGGGCCAGAGCGGATAATCCTTGGTGGAATCTGGGAAAGTGGGGTTGTCTGAGCAGAGACCGTTTTTGTGGAAGAAGTCTTGGGTAGTCTACCAGGAGTCGAATCAAGTCTGGAAACCATTCCTTGTTCGGCCAAAATGGGGCTACAAAGGTCATGGAGGTGTTCTGATGCGTTGACAGCTTGTTGATTACTTCCCTGATCATTCCGAAAGGAGGGAAGACATACACATCTGAGTTTGTCCAATCCCAAAGCATGGCGTCCGTGCTCCATGCTTGAGGATCTGGGACCGGAGAGCAAAGAGGGGCAGACGGTGGTTTCTCGAGGTCGCGAAACGATCCACTGTGGGTTTGCCCCTCAGTTTCCAAAGGTTGTCGCAGACTACTGGATTTAGGGTCCATTTGGTTGGAAGGACCTGTTTGGGGCGGCTTAATTTGTCCGCGATCATGTTCATCCTCCCTTGAACGAACCAGGTGACAAGAGAGACTTGGTTTTCTCCCGCCCACAGAAGGAGAGCCTTCGCCGTCTCGTACAGGGAGAAGGAATGAGTGCCCCCTTGTTTGCGAACATATGCAAGAGCTGTGGTGTTGTTCGCATGTACTACAATCTTCTTGCCGCGGACCAGATCCTAGAAGTATTGAAGGCACAGGTGAATTGCTCTCAGTTCCTTTATGTTGATGTGAGCATTCTGTTGTTCTGTAGTCCATGTTCCGGAGACTTCCCGACCTTCCAGAAGTGCTCCCCATCCTAGGTTGGAGGTATCTGAATAAAATTGAAGGTCTGGGTGCACTGGGAGAAGAGACTTCCTTTCCCGAAGTCTTTTTCTGCATGGCCACCACTGTAGATCCTCTTTGATTTCCGATATAATCGGGAAGATGAAAGAGTCTGGTTGGGTTTTTCTGCACCAATTCGCTTTGAGGAAAAACTGAAGTGGTCTCCTGTGCAGTTTGCCTAGATTTACAAACTGCTCTACTGAAGCAAGGGTCCCCAGAAGACTCATCCACTGCACTGCCGAGCAGGAAGGAAGAGCAAGGAACTGACTGACAGTCTGAAGGCAGACTCTTTTGGGCGACAGAAAAGCCCGAAAAGTCTGAGATCTCGCTCAGTATCATCCCTAAATAGGGAATCTCCTGAGATGGAATCAGAAGGGATTTCTTTTTGTTTATGCAGACGCCTAACTCCTGTGTCAGGCGAAGAGTTCTTCTCAAGTCCTCCGCGCACTTTTCCTTTGATGACAAGCGGGGAAGCCAATCGTCTAGATATAAGTTGATGCTGATTCCCAGCAGGTGAAGCCAATTCCCCAGAGGAGCAAGGATTCGGGTGAAAACTTGAGGAGCCGTCGATAAACTGAAGCATAGGGCCCGGAACTATAGAGTCCTGTCCTGAAAAACGAAGCGTAGAAATTTCTGTGAGTCTGGATGAACAGGGACGATAAAATACACATCCTGCATATCCAGGGTGACCATCCAGTCCCCCTGTTGTACTGAGGACATGACAGAGCGAACGGTCCCCATGTGAAACTTCGTCTTCAGTACGAACACATTCAAAACGCTTACATCCAGAAAGGGCCTCCAGCCCCCCCCGAGACCTTTGGGACCATGAAAAGGCAATTGTAGAAACCCTTCTGAGTGGGGCTCTAGGACTTCTTCCACTACTCCTTTGGAAAGAAGGAGTTCGACTTCTTGAAAGAGGGCCAAAAACTTCGTGGAACCTTTTGAGTATGCTGTCAAGGCAATAGGAGATATAGTTAAGGGAGGAGTCTTTACGAAAGGAATGGAGTAGCCCTCCTTGAGAACCTTGATCATCCAGGGGTCTGCTCCTCTGTTCTCCCATTCCTTCCAGAAAAGTAGAAGTCAGGCTCCTACCTGGGTGTGGAGGACTAACTTCTCACTTCTTGGGGTTGGATTTGAAAGAAGACCTCTTAATGGACTTTGTAGGAGGTCGGAAGTTTGATCTAGGTCGAGCCTGGGTCGTAGCTTTCCCTCCATGAAAGGGTTGAGACTGAAGAGGGGAGAATGATCTAGATGAGGAAGGCACAGGCTCCTTAGGACGTCTAGTGGACTGAGTCAACAAGTCAGAGGTGGACTTGCTCTGTAACTCTAAAAGAATATCCTTCACTATGTTTTGAAGAAAGAGGTGAGACTTGTCTAAGGCAGCGAAGAGTAGAGCTGACTTCTGCATCGGCGAGACTCCTTTTGAGGCGAACGAACACCAGGGCTCCCTCGTCTTAAGGACACCCATAGAAAAAAGGGAGGCGAGTTCTAAACAGCCATCTCTAATTGCTCTGTCTGAGCACAAAATAACTCCTAGCCAATCGGAGGCAAGATCTTCAGCTATATCCGGGCAGTCTTCAATCTTACTCCCTAGTGCCCCGATGGCCCAATCTAGGAAACTAAATATCTCAAACACCTTAACAATATTCTTGATAAGGTAGTCTAGTTCGGCTGAGGAAAACATTATCTTGGCCGACAATAAAGCCTTTCTATGGGATGAATCCACCAGACCAGAGAAGTCCCCTTGGGAGGAGGCAGGAACTCCCAAAAAAGAAGCTTCCCCAGTAGCATAGTAAGAGTATCTCATCTTCAACAATTTGCTGGGCGGAAAGGTGAAAGTCGCTTTGCCCTGTTCTCTCTTAGCGGCCAGCCAGGCATGAACTTCTTTGAGAGCTTTCTTCGAGGAGGGGGAAAGAACAAGCTTGGGTAGTCTGGTACCTTCCAACGGATGCTTTTTCATGAGGTAGGTAGAAGCTGGAGAAGTAGGCGAAGCAGGCATGAAGAAGTCCGGGTAATTCTCCAGGAGAAAATGCAGGAGAGACAAGTAGGAAGAAGAGGGAACCATTTCCTGAACAATCTCTTCTCCCTCCGAAGAGATAGGAGGCAATGATTTATCCTTGGACTCTGGAGCAGACGCAGATTTCTTCAAAAGACCCACAAGCTCGGTCAATTGGCGCTTAGGTGAGGCTAAAGAATCTTCCTGGACCAATGAAGAAGGTGCAACAGCTGAAAAAGGTGCATTGGTTCCAGAAGAAGAAGTTGGGAACTCGGCTGTGGGCGTTGGAAGTTTGGCAGTTGGCGCTGGACGCTCTAGAGCTGAGTCTGGCGCGAGACGGTGGGAGCTCATTGGCGGAATTCTGGCGAATATCGGCAGGCGCCGGAGCTAACTGGTGGAATTCTGGTGTGAGTCGGCGGGCGGCGGGCGCTCATCAGTGGCAGTCTGGCGCGAATCGGCGGGCGCTTGGCGCTCGGAAGAAGATGGCCACTTAGAACGCTTATAGCACTCAGGACTGTCTTCAAAGAAATAACGAAGATGAGCAGGAGAATCAGGCTGGACTTGAAAGCTGCAGGAAGGTTGAGGGCTAGTCTCTCTGTACCTCTTGACAGCCAGGGGAGAAGAATCGCTAATATTCGCATGTCTCTTGAGTGGGCGATATGGCTTCTGGCGTGGACTGGAAGATTCCGAATCAGAAAGTCGATGCACAGGATCACCTTTCCAATGGCGTTTAGTCAAAGCCTGGGAGCGCACGACAGGCTCGACAGAGGGGGCGACCCCGTCAGCCTCCCTTGGACCTCCGGCATGTCTTCTCCCCGGTGTGGGGGAGCAGGACCGTGACCTTCGTCTAGGAGCACTGGTGGGATGGACAGCTGCCTCCTCAAAATTCACAACACTATCACTTCTCACTGCACTGTCAACACTTACATTTTTTTCCATTAGAGATTTAACAGCTGACCCCATTTCCATAATGGTACTACATAATACAATAAATTTCTGATCAAACCTAGATTCGAGACTGGCAATGGCACTAAGAGCGGAATCATGGAAACCTGGAACAGGAGCAGATGGTAAAGTAGGAGTAGTTAGGACAGGAGAAGGAGGAGGAACTGGAGGAGTGATAGTTCTGTCATCCCCTACATCTTCCAAAGGAATGGACTCTGCATTAGCCCTACTTTCAGCCCTAATGGCTGCTTTCCTCTTCTTATCCCTTTCTAATTTGTCTAGATGAGATTTCAATGTTTTCCATTTCTTATCCTCCCAATCCTGACACTCTATGCAAGTATTATCGTTGCTACATTTTTGCCCCCCACATTTAGTGCATTCTGTATGAGAATCGTATGAAAACTTAGTTAGCCTAGTTCCACAACCCTTGGAACGAAAGCGAGTACTAGATGAACTGGAATCCGACGTCGTTAACTAAATAAACTACCGACATCGTTCACTAAACAAACTAAAGTTAACACGAGCAACAAAAAAACAATGGCAGCAAGCCACAAAGCAACAAATGCTGAGTACTTCACCAAATTCATGCAAAACAAAGCCGAAAGGCGAAGAAGCAGCTGCGTGAAAACTTCCAAGTTAACCGGAAGCCAGCAGAAAACAAATTGAGCTATCCGCTGGTTTATTTCCTTGAGTCCCGGATGGTGGCGGGACGTTGTCACCTAAACCTAACGATAGCAGCACCACCGCCCAAATTTTGAATGTCTAAGCTACCGTAGGTTAGGGAACCAATAGCTATGTAATTACCAATAGCTATGTAATTACTTGGTATGTTACTTATATAAAATGTATTTTTCCTAACTATACTAACCTGAGGTCTTTACATTAGGAGAATTACTCGCAGCGAAGCTGGACAAGGCCGTTAAACTCTTGAACAAGGTGGTTAGGCAGTAACTACCATCAGGTAGGCAGGAATACCCACCTGCCCGGATGTAAACATTCCAGTTTGCCTTTCGGTCCAGGTTCAGACTAAGGGGTGGCAAGAGGCAGGCATAAAATGTAATGTAAAGGACCTCAGGTTTGTATAGTTGGGAAAAATACAATTTACTTTTAAAAACTGTGATTTTTTCCGACACAATATACAAACTGTTGGTCCTTTGCATTAGGAAGACTCACTGGTTGGAGGGAGGAATCTGAGCGAGTCTCCTGAACTGACTGGAGTTCTGCACACATGGGCTACTCCTCCTGGTCGAAAAAGCGAGGAGGAGTACCATGCCTCTGACATATTGATCGGAGTGTAGGAACTGCAAGATCAATTGTCATATACTGGACCTTTTCGCATGAGTGAGGAAATGTACCTCATATGAAACAGGCTGGAAGAATCTTAGAGTCGGAGGCAGTAAGGAAAACTCGAGATAGGGTTTCCCTTATAGCCAGTCTCTCCTTCCTCCCCTTCCTAAAGGAAGGAGCGGAATTGCTTCTTCTATGATTCTAGAAAAATAGAACAGGTGCTCAATGTGTAGTCTTACTTCATCAGACGCCAGATCCAGCAAGTATCGGTTTGGGTCCTATTCTCATCCCAAAGGAGGAGAAGCAGGAGGACGGGGAAGGAGGAGGAAGAGAGGCCAGTCACTATCGGTAACCTTACCACTTCCAGAACCAACACCTTAGGTGAGATGCTACTAGTCCTCTTGAAGGAGCTGGGTAAGAAAACACTTGTTGAGCAGCCACCACAGGGCCAAGGAAAAAAGGTTCCAAGGGCCTGTGGCCAAGACCACAGGAAGACAAGAGTATGGTTTATGAGACCACATCTTGCTTCCAGACAGACAGAAACTTCTGGAATGCACGGGATGGACCAAGCCATTGATTTCGCGAGCTCTAGGGTGGAAAGCACCGCTATCATCGTCACCAGCTGCCGAGCACCTCCTTCCATCGCTTCACGAAGCCAGAAGAAAGATGTGTCCTTAGACACTTCTTCCTTGGGGGAGATAATGCTAGTGAAAACGTCAATGACATCCAGGTTAGGAATGTCAAGCCTTTTTGGAAAGTACTACAGCTCCCTAATAGGATAAAGTAACGACTGATCTGGATCATCGATACAAAGTCTAAGGAGGACTCGAACAAGGAGGACTCGAACCCGACAATAGATGCCAATGGATTCAGAGTCCTCTTACAACATCTGAGAAGGAGTCGAAATATTGATCCCCTTCACCTGTTCTTCCATCTTCTACGCCAAGGCCGGAGCAAGGTGAGGGATGGTCCTAAGAGGGCACATCTCTATCCGATGACTCTCGTAAGGGCGCGTGCAGAGCACGTGACAGGAAGCCTAAACGAGTGTCATATGCCACCCAGGGCGAGCCGAGCTGCACCGAAACGAGCCGATCACGCGAACGCAATCCAGACTGGGAGGTAAGCGGGGCGAACCGAGCTGAGCCAGTCTCGCGAACGCAACCAGGGGCTGGGTAGGGCGAGCAAGCCGGGCCAATCATGTGAACGCAATCAGAACTGGACAGGGCGAAACTTGTCTGATGCGAACTAATATTAATTTCCCAAAATCTAAACAACTTCGAGGCCGAGGCCCCTCGAGAAGAAGGTTCAAAGGGGAATTCTGTGTCTGCTACCCTGCATCCTCGAACCCTTAGGTTCAAGACAAGAGGATGAAACCCGGCCAAGCAACCGAAGCTGCTGGCAGGCAGTGCCGACACACCTGGCGTCTCGGCACGAGACACATGGGTGTCTCAGCGCGTTCTCTCGTCCTGTGCCTCTAACCTGGAGAGCGCTCATGATTCATAGAATTCAAGTGACCTACGAGACTCCCGAAAATAGAGAGCAGCTGCTTTCAGTTTCCTAAGAAATCAAAAAGAGCCAGGCACAGAACCAGTCTTAGATGCAGACTTCTTAGACTGGCAACGAGGCCACAGCCTTGAGAGGCCATGCTTTTGTGGCCCCCGAAATGCCAGATCCTACAGGAGAATGCGAATCGGTTCCCGCCTGAGGGTGGGAGAAGCCAACGAGAGAAACTTGTCTCCCAGAAGAGAGTCAGTCCCTTAGAAGTCTCGCAGAACTCCCAAAGGGAATCTCCTCCCTGCTTCTTCTGGTGTTCAAACCAATAGGATTGAGACACCAGGATGGGAACCCAACCGAGCACTGGTAAGCACTAAGGGGAGCGCTTGTAGTGCTGGCAGGAAGAGCTGAGACACCTGGGTGCCTCGGCCCTTTCTCTTGCACTGCTCCCGAACTGGGACGGGGAGAGTATTCTCCAGACCAGATCCGGATACTCGGCATTCCACAGAATCTTGAGCACTAGGAAAGGTTCGCGAACGAGCGCCCGAAGCAGCCCCCGTCTTAGAGGCGAAACCTCTAGGACTGGGAATGGGATCGCAAACCGAGGTCTGCACGTCTGAGGCTCCCAAAATAACAATTTTTAAAGTAAACTGTATTTTTCCTAACTATGCAAACCCGAGGTCCTTTCCATTAGGAATTACTTTCAGGCGTAGGCTGGAAACGGCCGTTAAACTCTTGAGCAAGGTGGTTAGGCAGTAACTACCGTCAGGTAGGTGGGGATACCCGCCTGCCCGGATGTAAACATTCCAGTTTGCCTTTCAGTCCAGGTTCAGATTGAGGGGTGGCATGAGGTGGGCATAAAGTGTAAAGGACCTCGGGTTTGTATAGTTAGGAAAAATACAATTTACTTTAAAAATTGTTATTTGTTCCGATACAATATACAAACCCTCGGTCCTTTACATTAGGAAGACTCACTGGTTGGAGGGAGGAATCTGAGTGAGTCTCCTGAACTGACTGGAGTTCTACAAACCTGGGTTACTCCTCCTGGTTGAAAGAGCGAGGAGGAGTACTGTGCCTCTGACATAGTGATCGGAGTGTAGGAACTGCAAGATCAAATGTCAGATACTGGACCTTTTCATGAGTGAGGAAACGTAACTCATACAAATAGGCTGGAAGGATCTAGAGTCGGAGGCAGTAAGGAAAAGCCGAGACAGGGTTCCCTTATTGCCAGTCTCTCCTTCCTCCCCTTGCTAGAAGAAGGAGCGGAATTGCTCCTATGATTCTATAAGAAAAATAGAACGGGTGCTCGATGTGTAGTCTTACCGCATCAGTGCCAGTTCCAGCAGCTATTGGTTCGAGTCCTATTCTCATCCCTAAGGAGGAGAAGTTGGAGGATGGGGAAGGAGGAGGAAGAGAGGCCAGTCACTCTCAGAATCCTTCTCACTTCCAGAACCAACGCCTTAGGTGAGATGCTACTCGTCCTCTTGAAGGAGCCAGTTAAGACACACAACTTGTTGAGCAGCCACTACAGAGCCAAGGAAAAAGGGTTCCAAGGGCCTGTGGGCAAGACCACAGGAAGTGGACAAGAGTGTGGTCTAAGAGACCATGTCTTGCTTCCAGACCGACAGAAGCTTCTGGAATGCGAGGGATGGACCAAGCCATCGACTTCGTGAGCTCTCGGGTGAAAGGTACCAGTATCGTCGTCGTCAGCTGCCAAGTACCTCCTTTGATCACTTCACGAAGTTGGGAGATATGTCCTTAGACACTTCTTCCTTGGGAGAGACAGTACTAGCGAAAACGTTGATGACATCCAGGTTAGGAATGTCGAGCCTCTCGAAAGTACCACAGCTCCCAATAGGACAAAGTAACAAATGATCTGGATCATCGACACCAAGTCCAAGGAGGAGGGGAACACGATGGACTCGAACCCAACAACAGATGCCAATGGATTCAGAGTCCACCAACGACATCCGAGAAGGAGTCGAGGTATGATCCCCACCCCTGTTCTTCCATCTTCTACGCCAAGGCCAGGGTAAGATGAGATGGTCCTAAGAGGGCATATCTCTATCCGACGATTCTCGTAGGGCGCGTGCAGAGCACGGACAGGAACCCTAAACGAGAGTCGCATGCCACCTAGGAAACAGTTCCCTGGGACAGCACGACTGAAGAAGCTTCTTGTCCGTAGCTAACTCTCGAATGGGGAGACGAAGGCTACTTCAGATAGAAGACTAGGTTGCAAGGGCCTACGTTCTTCACAAATGAAAGGGAGAGAAGCAACCCTCGGCGGAGAAGACAAGGAAGTCCAGACTTGATGAGCGACTCTGACCTGAGAAGAAGCTCCGACAACGACACCCACCAGCGAAGACGGATCCAGTCCCTGGGACAGTGTTGCAGAGGACTTCAAGGGATATCCAGCTATATCCGTTGCCGCTCGGCGAGAAAGCCTGCGCTTGCAAGGAAAGCTGGAAAGTCTCCCAGTCCTGAACACACAGGCATGTACTGCCTCAAGAACTGCTTCTTGTGTAGCTGCTACAGGAGGTTGGGTCAAGCAGAATTCTTCTCGATGCCTCAGCAATCAGGTCGGATGAAGGCAAAGTCTTCAAGTATTTGTCTTTAACTCGGGGTGAGCAATGTTTGTGAACCCCTAGAGAAACGGACAAATACGGAGGGAAAAAACGTCGATATCGAGTTTTCACCAAAAAGACAGCACGCCTCAATAGAGCGGCCCCTGAATGAAGCGAGAAAAACCTACCGACTTGTGTGCAGGGAGGCAACAGAAGGACGGTAGGGATTTCTCAGTCGAGCAGTCTCTGCATGAATCTTCGTGAAGGAGTGAGCAGCATGTTCCGTCCCCATCACTCAAACCCAAGGCCAGGCTTGCCTACCAATACATCCCCACCAGGAATCCATCTGATTAATTGAGCTGTCGAGTGTGCAATAGAACAACACTCGAGTACCTGCAAATGTCGAGATGAAACAGGAGGAAAAAACGATTGCCTCTTGTTTGTCGACAAATGCCACTACTGTGGTTTTGTTGTTCAATGAAACCAGTGAGTGCCGCAAAACCCATCCTGAATTCTCGGACAGCCAAAAGGCTGCCCTGAGCCCAGGACGGTGATGAGAAGGTACTAATCGTCTCGGTCACACAAATTCAAGACAAGGTCTTACCAGTGTGCGCCTATTCCTCAATCTGTGAATCCGTAAGTAGACACAAGATGTGAGGGGAATATGCAAGCATAATCGAAGGCTCCTTCAATCAAGCATTAGCCTAACTCTTTCCTCATACATCGAAGAGGAAAGAACGGAGGAAAGGAAGCAGACTTCCATTCTCCACCATGGGGAAGCTTCTGCAAGATGACAGGGTACCGAGGCAATTAGCTCTAGCCGGCTGGCATTTCCCAAATCGGGAGCATGGGAGAAGTGGTGGGATGGAAGTCCGATGGAAAGAATTGCCGAGACCTAAGGGAAATAGATACTTCTCCTGAAGGAATCCATTCCCAGGTCTCGGCAATGTCGCTGCCAGTTCCCGAGACTCGATAAGTATCATTTCGTCCAGGCATCAGCAGTTGCAATTTTCTTCTGAAGCCTAGGACTTATTAGCTAGGGAGTTGAGGGGGGCTGGCTTGAACTCAAGGTCAAGTTGAGATGACTAAGACCCAAAGTTCTTGGCCATTGTCCAAAGGACAAATCAGTGCCCTGGTGGGAACCTTGATTACCGGGGTATCTGGCAAATCTCTGAAAGAGAAAGGCAGAACCAAGTAAAGGTTCGTTCCCAAGGGTTGAGCCAACTCAGGACTTACGAAACCGGAGATCCGAATTGGGACAAAGTCCTTCTTCTTAGCACCAGAATTGCCCAAAAAACTGCAGTCGGCAAGACCCTCCGAGGCAAGAAGAATTCATATTCTGTCGAGGCAGGGGTGGAAGCTTGGTGTCTCGACCTGAATTAACTCCGAAGAAAAGAATTCATCAGGTCGAGAACGCTCTCAGAAGCCAGGACCGCGGGAGTCCACGACACTCTCGGTCCCTCGGGAACTGCAAGGGTTGCGAGTGATGAAGGTTATTTATTGGAGGAGCCGCGGTCCTGTCCCGGGGATCCTCGCGCCGATTCTCTGAGAACACGGGGGCGATCGTAACTTGAAGAGGAAGACCCTCGCTGTTTCTGACGCGTGAAACTCCTGTACCTCTCCCCTTGGAGGGAGACCTTGACAGATCCCATGAAACCTTCCTCGGCTACCTGGTTATAATATGAGAGAATCGGGGGACCAATACCCAAAGCACGCAAGGCAGCCGAACTCCGAAAGAAAATTTTGTTGGAGCTCTCTCTGTCCGTCTCGCACCTCTCGGAACAACCGAGAGGAGAAGAGAACAGGTGAGGAGAAAAGATAAGCAGGAGAGGCGGGCCGTGAGTGATAATCAACCGAAGGAGATTACTGCTACAAGGGGAAAGAAGAGCACTTGTGCCGTGGCAAAGCGCTTTCCTGGGAAGAGCAAAAAGTTCACTCGAACATAGCCGAGAACCCGAATCGGAAAAAACGAGTACGGCCGAGCCGAGCTGATCACACGAACGCGATCCAGCTGGTTGGTATGCAGCGGACTGGGAGGCAGGCGGGGCAAGCCAAGCTGAGCCGAGCCAGTCTGGCAAGCCGAGTCGAACCGAGCCAGTCTCGTAAGTGCGCGACCGGGGGCAAAGCCGAGCCAATTGCGCGAACACAATCGTAACTGGGCAGGCCGGACTCGTCTGCTGTGAACAATTGCTAGTTTCCCGAACTCTAAACTCCTTCGAGGCCGAGGCCCCTCGAGAAGAAGGTTCAAAGGGGAATTCTGTGTCTGCTATCTTGCATGCTCGAACCCTAAAGTTCGAGACACAAGAATGATGCCCAGCCAAGCAACCGAAGCAGCTGGCGGGCAGTATCGAGACACCTGGCGTCTCGGCACCCAGACACCTGGGTGTCCTGGCAACCAGACACCTCGTTGTCTCGGCACTTTCTCTCGTCCTGTGCCTCTTGTAAGGAGAGCGCTCGTGATTCATAGAATTCGAGCTATGCAAGAGACTTCCGAAAATTGGGAGCGGCTGCTTTGTTTCCTAATAGATTGAAAGAGCCAAGCACAGAACCAGTCTTAGACGCAGACTTCCAAGACTGGCAACGAGGGCGTGGCCTCGAGAGGCCGAGCTCTCTGGCCCCCAAACGCAAGATCCCACAGGAGAATGCGAATCGGTTCCAAGGGGGGAAGAGCCAACGAGAAAACTTGTCTCCCGGAAGAGAGTCAGTCCCTTAGAAGTCCCGGGACTTCCAAAGTGAACCTCTTCCCTGCTTCTTCTGATGTTCGAACCGACAGGATCGAGACACCAGGCTGGGAACCCGACCGAGCACTGGCAAACACTCGGGGAGCGCTTGCGGTGCTGGCAGGAAGAGAAGCCGAGACACCTGGGTGCCTCGGCCCTTTCTCTCACACTGCTCCTGAACTGGGCCGAGGAAAATCTCTCCAGACCAAATCGGGATACTCGATATTCCATAGAATCTCGAGCACTCGGAGTGGCTCGTGAACGAGCGCCCGAAGCAGCCCCCATCTTAGAGGCGGAACCTCTAAGACTCGGGAATGGGATCGCAAACTGAGGTCTGCGTGCCCGCAGCTTCCGAAACACAAAAACCCACGGCTATGCGAATCAGTTTCCTAACCCAAAGGTCGGGAAGGGCCAACGAGAGACCCACTGCCTCCTCGGAAGGAGGCAGTCCCTAGACGTCTAAGGGCATCAAGGGGAAGAAGCAGCATTCCTCTCCTTCGGCCGACGGAGGTCTGTCCGATTCTCGGGACCCCCTTGGACCTCGGGAGAGGAAAGGAAGACGCAGCAGAAGACGAAATCGAAGATAAGATGAAGAAGATGGCGGCTACTTCCACAGGGTGGCTTCCTTCACCTACACTCCGACATCTTCTACAGGATGGTGGACACGAAACATCGTAACCTCCAGGGTAGCCCGGCAGGAACACAACGGACGCAGACAGGACACCACCACCAGGAGAAGCAGCAGGCATGATCAGGACAGCCGATGCAGGAGCTGCGGCAGCGGTTCGGAAGGCAGGAGCTACTGCAACGGCCAGGAACATCACCTCAACAGGACGACTTCCTACATCTTCACGCCGACATCTTCTACAGGATGGCGGACATCGTAACCTCTGGGGCAGCTGGCAGGAACGCAGGGAAGCGGTCCCGGGCACGACCGCCAGAAGCGGCAGGAATGATCAGCACAGCCGATGCAGGAGCTATGGCACAGGTTCGGAGGGCAGGAGCTACTGCAACGGCCAGGAACGTCACTTCCACAAGGTGACTTCCTTCCCTTTCACGCCAACATCTTCTACAGGATGGCAGACATCGTAACCTCCAGGGCAGCTGGCAGGAACACAACGGAAGCGGCCACGGGCACGATCACTAGGAGAAGAAGCGGGCACGATCAGGACATCCGATGCAGGAGCTACGTTAGCGGTTCGGAAGGCAGGAGCTACTGCAACGGACATAATGTCATTTGAAAGTCACCAGCAGCGACAGGAGCGATCAGGGTGGCTGCGGCAGGAGACCAGGAAGAGCAGCCCAGAGACTGTCGTCGAGTTGACAAGAGCATAACGCAAGGAACGGCAGGAGCAGATGGACCACAGATACCCAGGAGGCATTGCAACAGCATACATGAAAACCAGCAATGACAGCAATCAATCTACATCAGCGGGAACAGAGTCAGAGCGATCCCAACGTGGAAATATGTCATCTAGTCAGGTATTGTGGTCGATCCTGAAGCAACACTGAATGAATGTCGGGACTGCTTCATGCAAGATATTCTTGATATATCCAGCCAACTACTGCTGTGTCTGCGATGCTCTGTGTCAACCTGAAAGAAAAGCAAAGATGATTAATAGAGGGAGGCTCCTCCCGCTACAAGGGGAACTGCCCTACACAGCGGGAGGAGCTACTCTAGATGAGGTCGCCCGACCGCTCCCCGCCCCTGGTCTTTGCCCGACGAGCGAGCGAAGAGGGCGAAGGAGAGAGATCTACTAAAGGGGAGAAGGAAGAACCTACGGGAAGAGAAAAGAGGACGGAGGGGAGGCCACCAAGGGCGCCGTGGAAGTGGAACTTATCGACGACACCCGCAACCTCCCACTCGGCCCGCAATTCTCTAGGCACAGGCGGCGAGCAACACTCAGCATAAGTAGGATGAAATTAGTGATGCCCCTTATATACGGAGGGCGGAAGCCCAAGAAGATAACTAACTCTTACGTCCCGATGGATGTAGGGGAGTGAAGATATTGCATCCCAAACTATATCTCTGAAAGTACAGGGGTGCCTTCAGTATTTACGTAAAGGGCTGCTGGAGAGAAGCATTACCCCTTGGTTACGCTATTCCAGTTACGCCCTTGGCCATCAAAACCAAGACACAGGCAGGGAACGACAGCTTATGCAAGGTTATCACAAATCATGGGTTTGTTTTAATAAATATATAAACAAAAAAACAGAAAGATCCCACCGGGATAATAAGAGCTTGACGACAGTCAGGCAGAGAGAACGAAAACACGTCAGCAACGCATGACGTCCGAAAGCAAACTGGAATGTTTACATCCGGGCAGGTTGGTATCTCCGCCTACCTGGCGGTAGTTACTGCCTAACCACCTTGCTCAAGAGTTTAACGGCCGTTTCCAACCTACGCCTGAAAGTAATTCCTAATGTAAAGGACTGAGGGTTTGTATATTGTGTCGGAACAAACACAAAACCCAGGGGTATGCAAATCAGTTCCCTAACCCGTAGGTCGGGAAGAGCTAACGAGAGACCCACTGCCTCCTCGGAAGGAGGCAGTCCCTAGATGTCCAAGGGCATCAAGGGGAAAGAAACAGCCTTCCTCTCCTTCAGCCGGCGGAGGTCTATCTGGTTCCCGGGACCCCCTCAAACCTCGAGAGAGAAGGGAAGAGGCAGCAGAAGACGAAATCCAAGATAAGTTGAAGAAGATGGCGGCTACTTCCACAGGGCGACTTCCTTCACCTTCACTCCAACATCTTATACAGGATGGTGGACACGAAACATCATAACCTCCAGGCAGCTAGGTAGGATCACAACACAAGCGGCCAAGGACATGACCACCAGGAGAAGCAGCAGGCACAATTAGGACAGCCAATGCAGGAGCTATGGAAGCGGTTCGGAAGGCAGGAGCTACAGCAACGGCAAGGAACATCACATGAATGTCACGAACAATCAGGACAGCTGTAGTAGGAGACCAGGAAGTGCTGCCCAAAGACTGTCGTCGAGTCAACAGGAGCATAACACAGGAAACAGCAAGAGCAGACGGAACACATATATGCCAGAGGCAGTGCCACAGCATACATGGCGGCCAGCATTGACAGCGATCGATCCACATCGGCAGGAAGAGAGTCAGAATGATCCCAACGTGGAACTACGCCATTCCAATCATGTACTGTGGTCGATCCCAAAGCAACACTGTATGAATGTCAGGACTCCTTCAGGCAAAGATATCCCAACTACGATATCCAGCAAACTACTGCTGTGCCTGTGATGCTCACTGTCAACCTGAAAGAAAAAGCAAAGATGATTAGTAGAGGGAGACTCCTCTTGCTATGAGGGGAACTGTCCTATGCAGTGAAGGAGACAGATCTCTACCGAAGGAGAGATAAGGAAGAACCTACAGGGAAAGAGAAGGAGGGGAGGCCCACCAAGGGCGCCATGGAAGCGAAACTTACCGATGATGCCCTGCAACCTCCCCCGCGCCCTGCAACTCTCTATAGCGCAGATGGCAAAAACAACACTCAGCACAAGTAGAAACGAAGCAGTCATGCCCTTGTACAAGGAGGGCGGGAACCCAAGAAGGGGAGCAAACTCTTTACATCCCGATCAATGTAGAGGAGCGAAGATACTAAGTCCCAATCTAATATCTCCAAACGTTCAGGGGAACGCCTTCAGTACCTAAATAAAAGGCTACTGGAAGAGAAGCATTACCACTAGGTTAAGCCCCTCTAAATATGCCCTTGGCCGTCAAACCCAAGGCACAGATGCAGGGGAACGACGGCTTATGCAAGGCTATCACAAATCATGGGTTTGTAGTACACAAAATATAGAAAGATCCCACCGGGATAATAAAGAACTTAAAGACAGTCAGGCAAAGAGATCCGAAAACATGTCTGCAATGCATGACGGCCGAAAGCAAACTGGAATGTTTACATCCGGGCAGGCCGGTACTCCTGCCTATCTGACGGTAGTTACTGCCCAACCACCTTGTTCAAGAGTTACTGCCCAACCACCTTGTTCAAGAGTTTAGCGGCCGTGTCCAGCTTCGCCGTAAATAATTCTCCAAATGTAAAGGACCGATGGTTTGTATATCGTGTTGGAACAATCCTAATGTAAAGGACCAATGTTTTGTATATCATGTAAAAATGTTTTGTATATCATGTAGGAACAATTGTATTTTTCATAACATACAAACCTGAAGTTCTTTACAAAGGGATTTCGTTTACAAACACGAGCTGTAACGGGCATTTAACTTTCAGACAAGGTTGTTAACTATCGACAGTAATGGGGAAGCCCCACCCACTTGTCGGTCTGCACTCCACTCCACTCCACTTTGCCTTTCAGCCCAGGTACCAGAATGAGGGGTGGCTGAGGTAGGGCATAATGAAAAGAGCTTCAGGTTTGTATGTTAGGAAAAATAAAAATTACTGCAGGCAGAAGTTTGGCAGGAGGCACATAGGAACCAGGGA
>NC_089794.1:892500-942500 GCF_040412425.1 Macrobrachium rosenbergii
TTGGTGAATTTTTGAAAAAACTTTTTTTACGTCCATACGTTACTAATTCATGCATCATTTTGTGATAATATTTTCTCTGTGTTGCTTTAATCGTTTTACATTCTGTTATATACCAAAATCATCGCAATTTAGTGTACAATACAACTAAAAAAAATTAACTCATTAGCTTTAACCGTTTTGCTTACAGCGCGATTTGTATACAATTATATAAGAGTTTTTTTTTTTTTGCTGTCATATATTCCAATATTTATATATGACAATGATATTTTTTTTCATTTCTGATGATTGCACACTAAACTTCAGGCAATGAGAAAAAATGGAGCCAAAAATGAACTCTTAATCTTAAAAACTAAGTGCGCTGTGATTTTTAAAAAAAAAAATTTTTTCCGCTTCGGCGCTACCTCTCGGAGGCCGCCGGCATACGGGAGACGTTTTTGAAAATAGGGCTTCGGCGCTAAAGGGTTAAAGGGTTTGCATTCTCAGTACAAACAACAATCACTCAAGTACAGAGACATCTTCACAAGAAGGTGGCAGAAGCAAAGTGGAGTGCAGTACGACGAGTGGGTGGGGCTTTCCCCTACCCATTAGTGGTTAACAACCTTGTGTGAAAGTTAAACGGCCATGCCAGCCTACGCTCGCAAGCTAAATCCTATGCAAAGAATGAAAATTTATATTTGTGTAGGAACAAAATACGATCAGGAGCACCAAAACATAAAAAACAGTAAAAATAAATTTACAACTGATTTTAGTATGATTTTCATCTTAAGCATAATAGGGAGACAGAGAACAAAGCAAAATAATTTATTACTGTATTGAGAAAACGAAAAAGTGCTTGGTGACAATACGGTAGTTGAGTGAAGGGTATTCTGACCTCCTTCACTAGAAGTTAGCCCAACTTATTGTGACTCCTTAACTACCAGTTACCTTGATCCAACAGCCGATTCCAGCATCAGTTTGTGGTAGAACTATGGGGTTGCTCCACATTGGGCATTACCTTGAAAAATCACAATTTTTGAAAGTAAGTTGTTGTATTTTTCCTAACTATACTAACCTGAGGTCCTATAGATTAGGAATTACTTTCAGCGTAGGTTGGAAACAGCCGTTAAACTCTTGAGCAAGGTGGTTAGGCAGTAACTACCGTCAGGTTGGTAGGAATACCTGACTGCCCAGATGTAAACATTCCAGTTTGCCTTTCGGTCCAGGTTCAGATTGAGGGGTGGCATGAGGCGGGCACAATATGTAATGTAAAGGACCTCAGGTTTGTATTGTTAGGAAAAATACAATTTACTTTCAAAAATTGTGATTTGTTCCGACACGATATACAAGCCGTCGGCCCTTTACATTAGGAAGACTCACTGGTTGGAGGGATGAATCTGAGTCAGTCTCCTGAACTGACTGGAGTTCTGCACACATGGGCTACTCCTCCTGGTCGAAAGAGCGAGGAGGAGTACCGTGCCTCTGACATATTGATCAGTGTAGGAACTGCAAGATCAAATGTCAGATATTGGACCTTTTCGCACGAGTGAGGAAATGTAACTCCTACGAAATAGGCTGGAAGAATCTACAGTCGGAGGCATAAGGAAAAGCCAAAATAGGGTTCCCTTATTGCCAGTCTCTCCTTCCTCCCCTTGCTAGAGGAAGGAGCAGAATTGCTTCTATGATTCTAGAATGGGTGCTCTATGTGTAGTCTTACCACATCAGTGCCAGATCCAGCAACTATAGGTTCGAGTCCTATTCTCATACTGAAGGAGAGGCAGGAGGACGGGGAAGGAGGAGGAAGAGAGGCCAGACACTCTCGGTATCCTTCTCACTTCCAGAACCAACCCCTTAGGCGAGATGCTACTCTTCCTCTTGAAGGAGCTGGGTAAGACAACAGAACTTGTTGAGCAGCCACCACAGGGCTAAGGAAAAAAGGTTCCAAGGGCCTGTGGCCAAGACCACAGGAAGACAAGAGTGTGGTCTATGAGACATCGTCTTGCTTCCATATCGACAGAAACTTCTGGAATGTGAGGGATGGACCAAGCCATTGGCTTCGTGAGCTCTTGGGTGGAAAGTACAGGTATCATTGTTGCCAGCTGCCAAGTACCTCCTTTGATCGTTACATGAAGCCAAGAAAAAGATGTGTCCTTAGACACTTCTTCCTTGGGAGAGACAGTACTAGCGAAAACGTCGATGACATGCAGGTTAGGAATGTCGAGCCTTTCGAAAAGTACCACAGCTCCCTAAATAGGACAAAGTAACGAATGATCTGGATCATCGTCACAAAGTCCAAGGAGGAGGGGAACAAGAAGGACTCGAACCCAACAACAGATACCAATGGATTCAGAGTCCACTTATGACATCCGAGAAGGAGTCGAAGTATGATCCCCCATCCCTGTTCTTCCATCTTCCACGCCAAGGCCGGAGCAAGATGAGAGATGGTCATAAGAGGTCACATCTCTATCTGACAAATCTCATAAGGGCGCGTGCAGAACACGGGACAGGAACCCTACATGAGTCACATGCCACCCAGGGAACAGTTCCCTGGGACAGCACGACTGAAGAAGCTTCTCGTCCGTAGCTAAGTTCTCGACTGAGGAGAGGAAGGCTACTTCAGATAGAAGACTAGGTTGCAAGGGCCTACGTTCTTCATAAATGAAAGGGAGAGAAGCAACCCTCGGCGGAGAAGACAAGGAAGTCCAGACTTGAAGAATGCCTCTGACCCGAGAAGAAGTTCCGTCAACGACACCCACCAGCGAAGACGGATCCACTGGATCCCTGGGACAGTGTTGCAGAGGACTTCAAGAGGTATCCAGCTATATCCGTTGCAGCTCGGCAAGAAAGACTGTACTTGCAAGGAAAGCTGGAAGGTCTCTCAGTCCAGAACAAACAGGGATGTACTGCCTGAAGAACTGCTTCTTGTGTAGCTGCTACAGGAGGTTGGGTCAAGCAGAACTCTTCTCGGTGCCTTGGCCATCAGGTCGGGCGAGAGGCGAAGTCTTCCAGCATTTGTCTGTAACTCGGGGCGAGCAATGCTTGTGAACTCCTAGCAAAACAGAGAAATGAAGAGGGAAAAACGTAGATATCAATTTTTTCCAAAAAAGACAGCATGCCTCACCATAGCAGCCCCTGGGTCTGGTATGAAGGAGCAAGAAAAACCTACCGACTTGTTGTGCAGGGAGGCAACAGAAAGACAGTAAGGGTTTCTCAGGCGAGCAGTCTCGTGAATCTTCATGGAGAAAAGAGTGAGCAGCATGTTCCGTCCAGATCACTCAAACCCAAGGCCACGCTCGCCTACCAATACATCCCCACCGGGAATGCATCTGGTTAATTGAGCTGTCGAGTGCGCTATAGAACACTCGAGTACCTGCAAATGTCGACAGATGAAACAGGAGGAAAAAACGATTCCCTCTTGTTTGTTGACAAATGCCACTATAGTGGTTTTGTTGTTCAACGAAACCACGGAGTGTCGCAAAACTCATTCTGAATTCTTGGAAGGCCAAAAGGCTGCCTTGAGCCCAGGATGGTGATGAGAAGGTACTAATCGTCTCAGTCACACACGCCTTCAAGACAAAGTCTTACAGGTGTGCATCTATTCCTCAACCGGTGAATCCGTAAGTAGACACATGATGTGAGGGGAATATGCAAGCATATTCAAAGGTTCCTTCAATCAAGCATAGCCTAACTCTTTCCTCATACTTCGAAGAGGAAAGAAGGACAGAGGAATGGAAGCAGACCTCCATTCTCCACCGTGGGGAAGCTTCTGCAAGATGACAGGATACTGAGACAATTAGCTTTAGCCAGGCTGGTATTTCCCAAATCGGGAGCACGGGAGAGGAAGAGGGATGGAAGTTCAATGAAAAGAATTGCCGAGACCTACGGGAAATAGATATTTCTCCTGAAGGAATCCATTCCCAGGTCTCGGCAATGTTGCTGCAAGCTCCAGAGACTCAACAAGTATCATTTCATCCAGGCATCAGCAGTAGGAGAATGTCTTCAAGGTCGATACTTCTTTCTCTCTTCCCTTCTTCCCTCCTCCCTTATGGAAAAGAGGGTGGAAAGAGACACAGTTATGTACACTTTCCTAGAAGGGAAGAAGAGGGCTATGTGTTCCACAATCTTCTTCCGAAGCCTGGGACTTCTTGGGAGTTGAGGGGGGCTGGTTTGAACTAAAGGTCGAGTCGAGATGAGTAAGACCCCAAAGTCTTGGCCATTGCCCAAAGGACAAGGCAGTGCCCTTGTACGAACCTTGATTACCGCGGTATCTGGCAAATTTCTGAAAGAGAAAGGCAGAACCAAGTAAAGGTTCGTTCCTAAGGGTCGAGCCAACTCAGGACTTACGAAACCGGAGATCCGAATTGGGACAAAGTCCTTCTTCTAGCACCAGAACTGCCCACAGAACTGCAGTCGGCAAGACCCTCCGAGGCAAGAGGAATTCGTATTCTGTCGAGGCAGGGGAGAAGCTTGGTGTCTCAACCTGAATAAACTCCTCCAAAGAGAAGAATTCATCTGGTTGAGAATGCTCTCGGAAGCAAGGACCGCGGCAATCCCCGACACTCTCGGCCCCTCGGGAACTGGAAGGGTTGCGAGTGATGAAGATTAATCATTGAGGGAGCCGCAGTCCTGTCCCGGGATTCATTGGCGCAAAGTTCTCCGAAAAAACAAGGGCGATCGCAACTTGAAGAGGAAGACCCTCACTGTTTCTGAAGCATGAAACTACTGTACCTCTCTCCTTGGAGGAGACCTTGACAGATCCCAAGAAACCCTCCTCGGCTACCTGGTTGTACTACGAGAGAATCAGGGGACCGACACCCAAAGCACGCCAGGCAGCCGAACTCCAAAGATAAGTTTGTCAGAGCTCTCTCTGTCCGTCCTGCGCCTCTCGGAACAACTGAGAGGGAAAGAGTACAGGTGAGGAGAAAGATTACCCCTACCTGTCCTACCATAAGACCAGCAGGAGAGGCGGATCGTGAGCGATAATCAACCAAAGGGGATTACTGCCACATGGGGGAAAGGAGAGCACTTGTGCTGTGGCAATGAGCTTTCCTGGGGAAAGCAGAAAGTTCACTTGAACAGAGCCGAGAGCCCAATTCGGAAAAACTGAGTGGGGCAGAGACAAGATGCACCGAATCGAGCCGATCACGTGAACGCAATCTGACTGGGTGGTATGCGGTGGACTGGGAGGCAGGTGGGGCGAGCCAAGCCAGTCTTGCAAGCACAACCAGGGGCTGGGCAGGGCGGGCAAGCCGAGTGAGCCGAGCCAGTCTCGCAAGCGCGACCAGGGGCTGGGCGGGGCGGACAAGCCGATTGCACGAACACGATTGGCACTGGACAGGGCAGAACTCGTCTGCCATGAACTAGCGCTCGTTTCCCCGAACTCTAAACTCCTTCGAGGCCGAGGCCCTTCGAGAAGAAGGTTCAAAGGGGAATTCTGTGTCTGTTATCCTGCACGCTCGAACCCTAAGGTTCAAGACATGAGGATGAAACCTGGCCAAGCAACTGAAGCAGCTGGCAGGCAGTATCGAGACACCTGGCGTCTTGCCACCCAGACACCTGGCATCTTGGTACCCAGACACCTTGGTGTCTCGGCACTTTCTCTCGTCCTGTGCCTCTCACCAGGAGAGCGCTCGTGATTCATAGAATTTGAGCGACCCACTAGACTCCCAAAAATCGGGAGCGGCTGCTTTCAGTTTCCTAAGAAATCGAAAAGAGCCAGGCACAGAACCAGTCTTAGATGCAGACTTCTAAGACTGGCAATGAGGGGCGTGGCCTCGAGAGGCTGTGCTCTTGTGGCCCCCAAAACGCCAGACACCACAGGAGAATGCGAATCGGTCCCCGCCTGAGGTCGGAAAGAGCCAACGAGAGAAACTTGTCTCCCGGAAGAGAGTTAGTCCCTTACAAGTCCCGCAGGACTCCCAAAGGGAATCTCTTTTCAGCTTCATCTGGTGTTCGAACCGATAGGATCGAGACACCAGACTGGGAACCCGACCGAGCACTGGTAAGCACTCAGGGAGTGCTTGTGGTGCTGGCAGGAAGAGCTGAGACACCTGGGTGCCCCAGCCCTTTTTTCTCGCACTGCTCCTGAACTAGGATGGGAAGAGTACTCTCCAGACCAGATCAGGATACTCGATATTCCATAAAATCTTGAGCATTCAGAGTGGCACGCGAACGAGCGCCCGAAGCAGCCCGTCTTAGAGGCGGAACCTCTAGGACTGGGAACAGGATCGCAAACTGAGGTCTGCGCACCCGCGGCACCCAAAACACAAAACCCCGGGGGTAGGCAAATCGGCTTCCTAGCCCAAAGGTCAGAAAGAGCCAACGAGAGGCCCACTGCCTCCTCAGAAGGAGGCAGTCCCTAGACATCCAAGGGCATCAAGGGTAAAGAAGCAGCCTTCCTCTCCTTCGGCCGATGGAGGTCTGACCGGATTCCGGGACCCCCTTGGACCTCAGGAGAGGAAGAGAAGAGGCAGCAGAAGACGAAATCGAAGATAAGTTGAAGAAGATGGCGGCTACTTCCACAGGCGACTTCCTTCACCTTCACTCTGACATCTTCTACAGGCTGGTGGACATGAAACATCATAACCTCCAGGGCAGCTAGGCAGGAACACAACAGAAGCAGCCCAGGACACCACCACCAGGAGAAGCATCAGGCATGATCAGGACAGCCAATGCAGGAGCTATGGTAGCAGTTCAAAAGGCAGGAGCTATCGCAACGGCCAGGAACGTTGCTTCCACAGGGCAATTTCCTTCACCTTTGCTCCGACAACTCCGACAGGATGGCGGACATCATAACCTCCAGGGCAGCTAGGCAGGAACACAATGAAAGCGGCCCCAGGCACGACCACCAGGAAAAGTAGCAGGCACGATCAGGACAGCCAGTGCAGGAGCTACAGCAACGGCAAGGAACGTCACATGAAAGTCACCAGCAGTGACAGGAAGAGCAGCCCAGAGACTGTCGTCGAGTTAACAGGAGCACAACACAGGAAACAGCAGGAGCAGATGGACCACAGATACGCCAGAGGCAGTGCCACGGCATACATGAAGACCAGCAATAACAGCGATCGATCCACATTGGTGGGAACAGTGTCGGAACGATCCCAATGTGGAACTGTCATTCCAACCAGGTACTGTGGTCGGTCCCGAAGCAACAATGAATGAATGTCGGGACTCCATCATGCAAGATATCCCCTGAGATATCTAGCCAATTACTGCTGCGTCTGCAATGCTCGCTGTCAACCTGAAAGAAAAAGCAAAGATGATTAGTAGAGGGAGACTCCTCTCATTACAAGGTGAACTGCCCTACGCAACGGGAGGTGATACCCTAGAAGAGTTTGCTCGACCGCCCCCTTGCATGAGCGAGCGAAGAGGGCGAAGGAGAGAGATCTCTACCAAAGGAGAGATAAGGAAGAACCTACAGGGAGAGAGAGAAGGAAGGAGGGGAGGCCACCAAGGGCATTGTGGAAGCGGAACTTACAGATGATGCCCGCGACCTCCCACCCACCCCGCAACCCTCTAAGCGCAGGCGGCGAAAACAACACTCAGCACAAGTAGGAAGGAAGAAGTCATGTCCTTGTACACAGAAGGCGAGAGACCAGGATGGGAAGTGAACTCTTACGTTCCGATCAATGTATGGGAGCGAAGACATTACGTCCTAACCTAATATCTCCCAACGTACAGGGGAACGCCTTCAGTATCTAAATAAAAGGCTACTGGAAGAGAAGCATTACCACTCAGTTACGCTTCTCTAAATACACTAGGCCCATGGCCGTCAAACCCAAGACAGCGCAGGGGAATGACAGCTTATGCAAGGTTGTCACAAATCGTGGGTTTGTATTAATGAATGTTAAACACACGCAATATACAGTATACACAAAAATACATTAAGATCCTACTGGGATAATAAGAGCTTAACGACAGTCAGGCAGAGAGATCCGAAACCACGCCTGCAACGCATGACGGCCGAAAGCAAACTGGAATGTTTACATCCGGGCAGGCGGGCATTCCCGCCTACCTAGCAGTAGTTACTGCCTAACCACCTTGCTCAAGAGTTTAATGGCCGTTTCCAGCCTATGCTGAAAGCAATTCCTAATGTAAAGGACCGACGGTTTGTATATCATGTCGGAACAATTGACTTCCTTATAGTATTTTGGTTGCTTATTAACAATTTACCAGTTTTTTTGTTGGTTGACTGTAATTGTAATTAACATCAGAAGTGAATGTTTTTGTATGTTGGCCATCCTGGAATGCTCTCGTAAATGCATGCACAGTGGAATAGGGCAGCTTTTGGTAAAAAGTGGAGTTTCCTTCACCTGGGGGTCCAGGGGGCTAAGTAGGTTAGGTTAGGTTAGGGTATGTTAGGTTAGTATAGTTCCTTTATAATAGGTATCCCTTCTTGAACATAGGGCTTCCTAATGACTTGTGCATTCGCAAAACCATTCCATAACAACAACTTGGCAGTCCGGTCTTTCTCCCGTTTCTAAAAGCCCGTGCTCCCACAGGGTCCCCAACCACCAACCATGTTGGGTAGATGTGAGGTTATTAATAATTGACCGACAATAAACACCACCTCCTTTCCTTCACTGGCAACACTAAAAGTATAGGAAAAATCTATTTCTAAGGTAGTAATCTGTGCAGAGTTACCCTGTAGTTTTATCCAATCTGTATTTCTGTTTTTTCAAAAAAAAAAATAAAAAATTATTGTCCAAAATAGGCACTGCAGGTAGTGTGGATAACTGAGGAATGCGCCTGCAGCTCATTAACAATGACTCCCGACGAAAAATTGCATAGAATAAATGTTGTTCAGCGTGCCCGAATCTACCCAAAAAGTAACTTACCTTACCAGTTTGCTTGATTTTCCTGAACAACAATTTTTTCAGCGCAGCGTAACTTTTTCTAAGTACCAAGTTGACGTGAACGGTGTCAAGCAGCACTGCTCTTCCGTAGTTCTTAAGATGGCCGAAGTGTGGTGCTCCTCTCACCCCGTAGTTCCTAAGGCTGCCGCCGTGCATCGCCCCGACCTGACTGTGGGAAATTTAATTCCGTCCAATTGTATCTCAGGCGGACCCAGGTCATTCCCTAGGGCTCACGGATTAAATACTTCGAACCAATCAGAATTTCTCTTATCGATACGATTCACAGGACCGTGCTCAGACCACAGTCACACTTTCTTTGCTTCTCTAACAGCCGGGATGGAGAGTCACGACATGATTTTTTTCCTGAAAGTTAACACCGTTAAAGAATTTAATTCGTACAAGGATTTGTACATTCCCACGACCCTCTAGTTCTTACGGAACACTGGTGAATTTACGAAGTGGCTGCACCAACAAGGACAGCAGTGATTCTGAATAAGGTAAGCAGAGCATTTACCTTTCTTTTTACAGTTGCTTTATTGCAACGTGAATTGTGATGTTTTGAAACAGAGCCTTGTATGCAGTTCGTCCATAGCTTTATAACCTTGTTTTCTGCTACTACCTTCCTCACGTCGCTCGTTTTTTGTAACCCGTTACATTGTTAATGAGCTACAGGCGCGTACCTCAGTTATCCACACTACCCCACGTGCCAGAGCCCACTTCTCTATACAACAAGGTTTTTAGCCTCATCTCACACTGGTATGGGATATATGAACCGTCCCCACCCCACCCCACCCCACCCACCCTTAAGGGTTAGGCTATGCAGGCAGCCTCTGCTTTGTCTAAACATTTTCATTGAGCAGAGCTAAGTGCCGCTGTAATGCTTTGTGTTATTTGATCATATGGGATGGGGAAGGGGGAGAGGGGGGGGCCGAGTCCTTGCGTTAAGGGTCACAGCTGGTCTGCCTTGATATCCAGTCGGCATATTATCTTATCCAAAATAACACGAACAATAAACAAAGACATTAAAATGTTATAAAAGTGTGTATGTAAGAGGTATGGGTGTTCATGTTATGTGGCCGTAGACAGAATCGTGGACATAGGCGGAGAAGAGAGGGAAATGACTTAGAGGTCGTCTATTGCTTACTTACTTAGGCTATTCTTTGTTCTAACGTAGATGACAGAACACTTGGCTACTTCTTTCATTATTTTGAGGCAAACTATTCGAAGAAACGTCCATATCTCCCATCCTGCTCCTTAAATGACTTATTTCTCTAACTTCTCGGGAAGTACTTCATAGATCATCAAGAAATAATTACGAACCTGAACTCTTCATTGACGTAGAGCGAGTTGCTTTGTCAATTGAAGCTTGAGTACAAACTTTTGCTTTGCCCTGAAGTTGAACCCAAAAGTTTTCCCGTGCAAGTTCAAGTCAGTCTTCACGAGTTGCCTTTACATCGGCACCTCCTTGTTCCAGCGCTCTTGTAGTGTCCTTTCTCTTGTCTTCCACATTCTGCATAGTGTCTTTCTTTTCTGCGTTTCTTTTCTTTCTTCTGTAAACAAGGAGTCTCCTACTACATTTTTTCTCTGTTTATCGCTGTGGGTGATGTAGTTCTTTTACTTTTGTTCGTTTAGGGGAAGGCAATTTGCTCTAGTTCAGTAAAAATGAAATGCTCCTGGCCTGTTTTCATCAACTCTTATTTCTGTTTTCCATTCACTGTATGTTCCTCACTTTTATTGATGACATCTTCCTTTCAGTTTTTACAATCCATTTCTTTTCATTTTTTTATTTCCTCTTCATTCATCCTTATGAGCATTCTTTCAGTTATTCCCATCTCTTCCATACAACTCTTACTTACATCCATTTATTGTTTTCCCATTGTTGCTCGTGCGGGTAGGACATGTCTGTGAAGTGTTCTGTGTAAAAGTGCCTGACTTGCGCGATGTTCAAAGTGAATACGAAGAGGAGGAAGGAAAAAGAGAAAACAAATACCAATAGCAATTAAATCAAGTACTGTATAGGAAAGATCAAACTATCATACGAGCATTATCTCATAATTATCGAAGCAGCACGAAAAGATGGAACACTAAAGAAAATACTGGAGAAGGATGAGTCAACCCAAATCGAGAGAGAGAGTCAGCAACCTGCAGACATTGCTCTGGGGAAGTTGATGTTGAAGGAACTTGCTGTGAAATGTGTGATGCATGGTTCCACTATGAATGTTCAGTTATCGAGGTCAGATACACACCCATAATCGGAGTGACAACATATTATGTAATAATTGCAAGAGGCCTGAACAAAGAACACAAAAAACTCATTGAAGATGAACCTGAAGAAATAAAGAAAACACAGAAATATTAACAAAGTTGATTCAGGATTCGGCTCAGAAAAGCAGTGACGTAATGATCAACGTAGGTGAAATCCAAAACAAAATTGTTAAAGTTGATAAAGATGTAAAGACCATGACAAACATGGACAAAACTTATGCTGAATCACTAAAGACAAAAAAAAAGTGCTTCTGATTAAATCTACAAAAGAAGAGAGCACAGTAGCAAATGAAAAGAGACAAATTATGAGTAAAATAACGGCGCCAGTTGAACAGGTTAAAATTTTACAACAAGAGATGGACACTTATTTGTAAGATTTCCAGACAGGAAAAACTCAGAAAAGGCAAAAATGGAGATTCAGGAAATCAGCAATATATCAGTAAATGAAAAGGGAAAACTTAAACTAAAAATAAAAGTATTCTATGTCCCGAAGGATGAAGATGACATTGTCGATAACATTGTAAAGAAAAATCCATGGATAGGTAATGTCAAAAATTGCCATTTATTCCCCTTGAATAAAATTTCCTAGTTTTCTTGAATACTTATTTTGATGTATTTCCCAGTTTCTATGAAAAATACGTTGATGTGATTGTTTTGCTCCACAGAAGAAGTTTTTTATTATATTAACTATAGCAATGAGTTTGTATAAATTAGTACATTGATATTTAAAGTAGTAAAACACCTTTTTCGCAAATTTTATCCATCTCTATAAAATTAAATGACGTCTGATTGCAGTGTTGTCAAACTTCTTCTTGTGGAGAATATATGTGTTATTTTCTTATTTGTAAGGGCACATGCCAGTGGATTAAGCTTGCCTTCTGGACGAAACCCTTTTTTTTTTGTATGTTGGGTTACGATTAAACAACTTAATGTTTGTGTTTTAGTTGATGGTTTGTTACGTAACCCTGTAGTTTTGTAGATGTGACAACTGTGCTATCAATGTACTCCTCCTGAGTTTTCTTCCAGGGTGAGAACAAAAGATGAAGCTCTGCCTGTTTAGAAATTCAGCACCTTTAGCAACTCCAGAAAAATGTCGCAAGTTGTAGAAGAAACGAATTCTCGTAAAATCCAGCCCCATCACCTCGTGAACTGTCGTCGTGATTGCAGTAATTTCTTCATAAGAATATTCTGAAATCCCCCTTTTTTTTAGCCATTTATGTTTTCCTCTATCGAAGTAACGTAACGTTTAGCTGTCAATTTTTGCAGTAATATGTTAATGTTTTCTTGCTTCTTAATGTAACTTGGATGATTGTTGTGTCCTTTAAATATTAATTATATGTGTTAAACTTTTTAAATGCGTATTTGTGAACACCGTGAACTAAAAAGGCATCACCCAAAAAGAATTGGTGCAGGAAATATAGTTGATTGTTTCTCAACTGCACTTTGTTGGAAAGAATATAATGTTTCTTGACTTCATGGTACATTTAAGTAAGTTAGTAAACTCCTCAGCACTGTAACTTGGTCTCATTCAAAGCTAGGGCAGGAGGGCTTAAGGTTGAATGAAATCGTACCAGAATGTGGGCCTAAAACTTTAAAGTTTCACCACATTCTTTGCTTTATGTTTATTATAGTAACGTACTTTGCTTTGGTCCTTCGAACGAACCGGATGCCATAACGATTCACAAAGGATGATTTTTGGATGTTAAAGATAATTTAATAAAGTTCAAATGCGTTGGTGAATGGCTATAAAGTCATTTTAAATATAGCTGATTGTTTCTCAACTGCACGTTGTAATTTGGTGAGCATTTAAGGTAATTGAAACTACTCAGCACTTTTGCCAAGTAAGGAGGGCTTATTGTTTATGGAACATTATTGTTCGTATTTAGGGCCTAAAACTTTAAAGTTTCACCACATTCTTTGCAGTTATAGTAGTACTTTGCTTTGTGAAGATGCCATTCTTGTTGAATTTGGATTTGAAGATTTTACGATAAAGTGAGGTTTTGGATGACCAGATTTATTTTAGTGTAACTGGTGATTGAATTACTTGTGAGTGTTTTGCCAAGTAATCTGTTGTTTATGGAACATTATTGTTCGTATTTAGTGATCACTCTGTGAAGAAATTCTTGTTGAATTTCGTAGCTATTTTGAACTTAGGTTTTCGTGACCAGATGTATTTTGTGAAGTGATGAAGAGCACGTGGTCAAATTGTCTATCATTCAGTGAATGTTATTCGACCTGTGAATAAGATTAGTTATATTTTCAATCAGGTTTAGATAATTTTTGATATTTGAGCAAGTTTGCTATTGATCCATTAACAAGATAATGGATTCCAAGATTAAGGTAGTTATTGAAAGGGAAATTATTTCCTTACAAGATTTGCATGATGAGGCAGGTAACTGCATCGGTGATACCGATACACCAAAATCGACCCTTGTAATGTATGAACGTTGTCTTATTGAGGGTCTACGACGTTTTGAAGATAGTTGGTCACAGAATGTGACGATTATTTCACAGGATAGTGAATATGATAGTTTATGTAGAAGTTATAGAGCAATAACTAGATGTGTAAGGAAAGCTATTGCTACTGCACAGAAAACTATGAGCGAGATTGACACGGGAGATATAAATCAACAGCCCGCTTTGCCTACTCCTTCGGCTCCCATTAACCCTCTCCTCCCCTAAACTCCCAGCAATTAAGATACCTGAATTTAGCGGTGGGGAAGAACAATGGCTTGCATTTTGGGATATATTTAACAGTTTAGTTCACGATCGTAGGGATATTTCCAATGTGATTAAGTTTTCTACCCTCAGAGCTAGTTTAAAGGATAACGCCTTTAAAGCCATAGAAGGTTTGCCTGTTACTAATGCCAATTATTCAGTAGCTATTCAGACCCTTAAGGAGAAGTATGATAATAAGGACAAATTGAAACGTAGACTTATGTCCAAATTAACGCATTTAGTCCCTCCCAGTCATACAATAGAGGATTTGAACACGTTCAAATTGGAATATGAGAAGATTATCTTACAAATGAACACATTGAATTTAGATGTAGAGGCCATGAACCCCATTTTCTCTAGTATAATATGCGAGAAATTATCACCTGAAACACGTAAGGCTATAGCTAATAAACATAATAGTATGTCTCTTGATTTAAAGCAAATTTCCTCAGGTTTGAAATATGTTTGTGAATTAATGGAATTTTGTTACGAAGGTGAGAATTCTAATAAGAGAAAACGTGATCAGGGTAACTATTCTAAAGTGATTCCCTCAAATGTGCAAAACGTGCAGAGAGCACAACAAAGTAACAGTAAGCCTAGTAATAGTAGTTCTTACCATAATTGTGTGTTTTGCTCATCGAACCATGCCTCTCGATTGTAAGACTTTCAAAACCATTGATAGTAGAAGGGACAGAGTTAAATATTTAAGATTGTGCTTTGCTTGCCTCAAAGGAGGTCATTTATTCTCTGAATGTAGAAACAAACCGAAATGTAATATATGTGATGGGCCTCATTACCCGATGATTTGTAAGAAAACAGAAAACCCTGTTAATCCTGCTCCACCAAAGTTGAGTGTAAATAGTACTAATGTTAGTAAGTCAAATGTTAATTCTGGGAAATCTCATAATGATTCTAAAGGTGCTGTAAGTAAAGGTGATTCCCCAGTAGTTATGACTGCTTCTTTGGGTATTGATCATTCTCAGACTAATAAGATTTCTGTTTCGACTGCTCTTCCTACTGCTAATGTAATTGTGTCAGGGAATGGACATCGCTCCTTTGGGAGAGCACTCTTTGATTCTGGTGCACAAAGAACGTTTATTGCAACGGAATTAGTTCATAAGCAGTCTACCGTCCATAGCAACAGTAGCCTTAAAGGTAAAACCATTTGGCAGTGATGCCATGGAAGTTAATTGTAATATAGTAAGAGTTGTGGTGAGACTAGGTAAGATTCGTACTGTCATTAATGCCATTGCATTCGATAGAGTTAATTCCAGAATTTATTCTCCAGGTTTAAGTAAGTCAGCTGCGTTCTTGACGAGTAAAGGCATAAAATTAGCAGATAATGATTTAAATTCAGATGAAGTGAATGGTATAGAATTAGTCATTGGAGCTGATTACTATGGAAAATTCATTCACAACAGTCAAATTTGCTCTGGAATACAGATATTGAATAGTTCTGGTGGTGCACTAATTTTTGGACCTCTTCCTAGTTGGTCTTATGACGATGTAGAATCTAATGAGATTACTACATCAAATGTATGTTGTTCAAGAATAGAAGTAGAGGAAATCCCTATTAATTCTTGTTGTGAAGTTAGAAAATTATGGGATTTAGAAAGTGTTGGTATTCGTCAATCTGAAATTAGTCCTGAAGAAAGAGAATCAGTTAAGTGTTTTAAGGATAAAGTAAAAGGGTTGACAATAAGTATGAAAGTGTCCTTGCCATTTAAAGATGAAAATAGACCGCCTGTTAACTATAGAATAGCCATTGGTCAATTAAATTCCTCGCTACATAGATTCGAATCTGACCCCTCCTTGTATGCTCATTATGATAAGATTATCAAAGATTACGTTCAGTCTGGGTTTATAGAATTAATTCCCTCAGGCTCCCCTATTATAGGGCATTATTTACCCCACCATGCTGTATTGAAGGATTCAGAAACAACTCCCATTCGAATAGTTTTAATGCTTCTTCCAAGGCTAAAGGAGAACTTTCCTTAAATGATTGTTTATTAACTGGTCCCTCATTAACTACTAAACTTTTTGATGCCATGTTGAGTTTCCGTACAAACCCAGTAGCTGTGATTTCAGATATCAGTAAAGCCTTTTTAAGGATAGGCATTTCACCTGACTGTCGTGATTATTGCAGATTTCTATGGATAACTGATCCCTCCGATTTGAAGTCTACTGTAACTTACCGGTTTTGTGTGGTTTGTTTTGGAGCTACATGCTCCCCTTTCTCTTGCAGCAAACCCTTTTGCATCATTTATCTTTACATGATAATCCCCTTGCATCATCTCTGATGAAGAATTTCTATGTAGATAATTTTAGTAAAACTTACAAGGATGTGTCAGTCTTGATGGATGAGTATCCAGTAATAAATGAGATTCTTGAAGATGCTAATATGCCTCTACAAGAATGGGTCAGTAATGATTCAGAGTTTAACAGAACCATAGATGTTATCAAAGAAAGAGTGAACGTTTTGGGTTTAGAGTGGTATCTAACACAAGATGAGATGTCACTGAAGGAAGTAAATTGTGAGTATAAAGGACCTTTAACCAAGCGAAAGGTTTTATCAGTAATAGCTCGAATGTTTGATCCTCTAGGATTATTGTCACCAATACAGGTGAGAGGTAAATATTTTCTTAAATGTTTGTGGAGTAACTACGGGTGGGATGACCCTTTGCCAGAATCATTATGTTCAAGGTTTGATGAAATTTGCAAATGTATTAGAAATGTAGAAAGTTTAAAGTTTCCTAGGTTTGTTGTACATCCTGAAGGTTCCCACTTACATGTATTTTGTGATGCCTCTAACAAGGCATATGGAGCTGCTGCCTATGTGATTGATTTCAAGAGAAGTGTAAGCAATTTACTGGTCAGTAAGTGTAAAGTTGCACCAAACCCTAAACAGACTATTCCGCGTTTGGAATTGACAGCCTTGTCCTTGGGTGTGAAACTTGCTGGAAGATTAATGCAGAATGATGATTTAAGATTGAGTTCTTGCACTCTCTGGAGTGACTCCATGGTTTCTATTTGTTGGGTGAAGAACAATAATAGTAAAATTCCCTATGTACGAAACAGAGTCACTGAAATTAATGAATTCAAGTTTCCTCTACGGTATACCCCCTCTAAGGATAATCCAGCTGATATTCTATCCAGAGGTAGTACTAGTAAAGATTTAGCGCAAAATTCCTTATGGTGGAATGGCCTAAATGGCTTTTAACTGGTGATTATCCCCAATCTTTAGCTACAGAAACTGTGCATGTTAATGAAATTCTTTCAGAACCTAAGTTTGTTAACCCTCCAACCCCATTAATTGACATCCCACGTTACAGTAATTTAAGTAAGCTTAAACGTATCATGAGGTCAATATTGCTTTTTCTTAATAAATGCAGTAAAGGTTCAAAGTTTGTTGTTAACGAAATGAAAGCACTTGTCCTCCTTGAACAAAAGCAACATTTTTCTACTACCAGAATGCACCTCTGTGATAAGAATTCACATGGAGTGTCCATGGATATTAAGAATTTGTGTAATCAGTTGAACTTATTTGTTGATGAGGAAAATCTAATTAGGTCTCAGGGTCGCATGAAAAACGCTTCCATGTCTTATGATACTCAGTGCCCAATGTTATTGCCTTCCAGAAGTTATTTAACAGTGTTGATAGTTGAACATTTGCATAGACATCATCACCATTGTGGTGTCAATTCTGTACTGGTATTGTTGAGGGAAACTTTTTGGGTACCGAAAGCACGACAAGTTATCAAATCAATTCTGTCAAAGTGTGTTTTGTGTCAGAAGTTAACCAAGAAACGGTTGTGTTTGCCTCCTCCTCCACCATTACCCACAGAAAGAGTGAGATATGATAGATCTTTCCAATCAGTAGGAGTTGATTATACTGGTGCTATTAATGTTTTTGATCATGAGACTGGCTTGGAGGAGAGGGTCTTTGTATGTCTATTTACCTGTACTACGAGCAGGGCAGTTCATTTTGAATTGACTCATTCCATGACTGCTTCCGATTTCCTACTGGCTTTTCGACGCTTTGTAGCATATCATTCTCTGCCGAGTCTGATTATATCTGACAATGGTAGGAATTTTGTTGATTTAATAATTTCCTGAAGGAAATTATGGATGAACCAGAGGTAAAGTCATACCTTGAAGGAAATTGTGTTAATTGGAAGTTCATTACACCACGAGCCCCTGGTCTGGAGGCTTTTATGAACGCCTTATTGGAATTCTAAAGGGATGTTTGTCCAAAGCCTTATATCACAAACGTGTATCCTTTGAAGAGTTGAGAACTCTACTTGTTGAGTTTCAAGCTGTGATAAATTCTCGACCACTGACTTATCTCTCCTCTGATCGAGATTGTGAGGCTTTGACTCCTCCATGTTACTTTATGGGCGAAATGTTTGTATTTCCCCTCCTCTTAACAATTCAGCAACTGATGACCCAGATTTCATGAGTTCAAGTGATCTTAGAGAACAATATTTTAGATTATCATCAGTGCTAAGAAAATTTGAGAACTCTTGGAAAAGAGACTATTTAGTGTCCTTGAGAGAGAGAGACATTTTAATTCTAGTGATTATCTCTCTGCAAATGTGAAAGTTGGGGACATAGTGATGGTAGACTTAGAAGATCATCTGGGGAAAGGCTATAGATCCCTCCTCTCATTGGGTAAGGTTACCCAGCTGTTTCCATCGTCTGATGGTGTGATTAGGTCTGTAGAAGTGAGAGTGAATAATAAACTATACATGAGATCAATCACAAAGCTCGTACTTCTGGAATTACCCGAGAGGGAATTTGATAGTGTCGTAACTCAGGAGCCAGATAGTGTGCCTCTGAGTGGTACTAGACCTCGGCGTGCAGCAGCAATCCGCTGTGATCAAGAGAGAAAGGATTTAATTTCTATGGATGTACTCTAAAATGTATATTTGATTTAAATTTTGATGTGTTAAGATGGTCACAGCTGCATAGCGTTATTCAATTGAATTCGCTCCTGGGTGCAGTTGTGATTACTTCTAATTATGATTCTTCTTGGGGGAGAATGTCAAAAATTGCCATTTATTCCCCTTGAATAAAATTTCCTAGTTTTCTTGAATACTTATTTTGATGTATTTCCCAGTTTCTATGAAAAAATACGTTGATGTGATTGTTTTGCTCCACAGAAGAAGTTTTTTATTATATTAACTATAGCAATGAGTTTGTATAAATTAGTACATTGATATTTAAAGTAGTAAAACACCTTTCTCGCAAATTTTATCCATCTCTATAAAATTAGATGACATCAGATTGCAGTGTTGTCAAACTTCTTCCTGTGGAGAATGTATATGTTATTTTCTTGTTGTAAGGGCACATGCCAGTAGTTTAAGCTTGCCTTCTGGACGAAACCCTTTTTTTTTATGTTGGGTTACGATTAAACAACTTAATGTTTGTGTTTTAGTTGATGGTTTGTTACGTAACCCTGTAGTTTTGTAGATGTGACAACTGTGCTATCCAATGTACTGCTCCCGAGTTTTCTTCCAGGGTGAGAACATGAAGCTCTGCCTGTTTCGCAGCAAACTCCAGGAAGGCAAGTTGTAGAAGAAGTTCTCGTAAAATCCAGCCCCATCACCTCGTGAACTGTCGTCGCCATTGCAGTAATTTCTTCATAAGAATATTCTGAAATCCCCCTTTTTTTTGGCCATTTATGTTTTCCTCTATCGAAGTAACGTAACGTTTTGTCAATTTTTGCAGTAATATGTTAATGTTTTCTTGCTTCTTAATGTAACTTGGATGATTGTTGTGTCCTTTAAATATTAATTATATGTGCTAAACTTTTTAAATGCGTATTTGTGAACCCGTGTGGCATCACCCAAAAAGAATTGGTGCAGGAAATATAGTTGATTGTTTCTCAACTGCACTTTGTTGGAAAGAATATAATGTTTCTTGACTTCATGGTACATTTAAGTAAGTTAGTAAACTCCTCAGCACTGTAACTTGGTCTCATTCAAAGCTAGGGCAGGAGGGCTTAAGGTTGAATGAAATCGTACCGAATGTGGGCCTAAAACTTTAAAGTTTCACCACGTGTCAAATGTGAAAAGTAATACGGATCATGACTTTGACTAATAATCTTCTGTGCAATTTAATAAACATGCAGTCCGTAGGAAATAAAACTAACACTATATCTTATAAATGATCACAATCTAGATGTATGCATGCTGACGGAGACTTGACTAAGCAATAATGTAAGTGATTATTCTACAAAATGAACGAAATGACGTCAGGGTCTCACAACTTTACCATGCAGCCTACCGAGAGAAAACAAAAACGGTAGTGAAGTGGGGAATCTTTGTCAAAAAAGCATACAAAGTATATATAATGAACCAAAATGTGTTCAGTACATTTGAATACACCAACACCAAAATTACACACATAAACAAACACTTACAAATCATAAGAGTCTATAAACCACCAAGCATAAGTAAGAGATCGTTCCTCGATGAATTCAGTGACTTCCTCGACTTGTTAGCTGAAAATAAAAATATACTGGTTTGTGGTGACTTCAGCCTGCCTCTGGATGATAACGGTGACAAATATGTCAAAGAATTTATAGAGTTATTTGAAAGCCACGACCTCGTGAATGTTGTGAAAAAACCGACATTATTATTGAACCAAACCATTGACCCAGTGATACAAAACAACAACAACGAGATTGTGAGTGACATACAAGTTGAGCCAGAGTGTGTGATGTCTCCAATACACAAACTAAACTCGGTTTTTTTCACCGAGGCGGATTTGCGCTCACTCGTAGGGGTGCCCTTTTAGCTCGGAAAAGTTTCCTGCTAGCTGATTGGTTGCAAGTATTTTGTCCGAATAGCATCATTGTTTTCAAATAATTACCAAGTAATGTGAATCGAAACTTATCTACTAACCTAAATTTCTCCCTCAGATATATGTTTTGTCAATAAATAATGTTAACGAATAAAGAGATTATAAAGTATTGTGATGGTAAGTCTAAATTTAATAACAACACCTGCCAAAGTCAACGACAGGAGCTTGTTTTCGGATGCACGCTGCAAAATTTTTGTACTTTTCACATACTTTAACACCAGTTGGGATAAATTACACTAAGAATAAGAAAAACATGTTATTATTAACTTTCTTTGAATACCGGAATCTACTAAAAACATGGAATTAATAAAACTCGCTATTGGTGAAAACTTCCCGGGAGGTAAAAGGAACAGCCTGTGGCGGCCTGGCGGGAAAACTATCCTAGCTGTGTCATTGCAGCATTTTCCTGATTTATGTCATTACAGCTTTTTCCTGATTTATGTAAGTGTTGAAATCAGTGTTATGTTATTGAGATTACTTTAATGGCTATATCTGCAATTAAATAGTTTCTATGCTTCTTTTTCTAGGTGCACACTAATAAAAATATATTTCGCAGAAATGAACAAATTACTCTTTCATGGAAGTTACAGCAGACAATGCGAGATAAAACTTTTTATTTTCTTATTTTGCGTTCTGTTCAGGACACATATAGGGTTAACACGAGTGTCTGCAGATATTTTGAGAAGTAAAAGAATATGTGACTGAGTAGAAAATGTACTGTACACATATACATTTTAAGGATTAGTAGGCTATAGGCGTCTACTGTCAAATACTGAGGCGGGGATGGAAGGGGGAGGGAGGGGTATCGCGGTTGTAATTTAATGAAATTATGAATTCGTTTAGTTGTGATTTTTACGCAATTTATGGAACACTACAGCATCCTCAAACCGAAAATAGTGCTATTAATAGAATCTACACCTTTACGACAAAATTAGCAAACCCTTTCTATACGGACTTACATCATAGGCCTACATACACCTAGCCTAACTTATATCAAGCATCAGCTACTGTTTACTGTTACTCCTTACCTTAAGAAGTTAAGCAAAATTTATTTCATTTGTCAAAAAATTTCGTAAGACACATAGACATAGGCTAGCCTAGTTTGAAATGTGTGCAAGAAATAAAGCCATAATAAGGGAAGTACATTATTATTATGTAAAAGAAAAAATAGCCTCTTCATATTTATCAAAATATTCATCATAATGATATAACAAAAGCCTATAAAAGATCTGTATCTGAAAAGTTTTCTTGCCCATCAACATTTGCTGGCATGTGGATATATGAATAACTAGGCCTACCCATCTAGGTAATTTTATCTAAATTTTATCTAAAGCCACAGGCTGTTCTTTTTACCTCCCGGGAAGTTTTCACCAATAGCGAGTTTTATTAATTCCATGTTTTTAGTAGATTCTGGTATTCAAAGAAAGTTTATAATAACATGTTTTTCTTATGCTTAGTGTAATTTATCCCAATTGGTGTTAAAATATGTGAAAAGTAAAAAAATTATGCAGCGTGCATCCGAAAACAAGCTCCTGTCGTTGACTTCGGCGGGTGTTGTTATTAAATTTAGACTTACCATCACAATACTTTATAATCTCTTTATTCGTTAACATTATGTATTGATAATATATATATCTGAGGAAAGAAATTTAGGTTAGTAAATAAGTTTCGATTCACATTACTTGGTAATTATTTTAAAACAATGATGCTATTCGGACAAAATACTTGCAACCAATCAGCTAGCAGGAAACTTTTCCGAGCTAAAAGGGCACCCTGCGAGTGAGCGCAAATCCGCCTCTGTAAAAAAACAGAGTTTAGTTACATTTAGTATAAATGTCTGGAAAGGCTATAGACTGAATAAACTATCACTTACAGAAACAAAACCAACTTTAAAGCTGATGAATTTATTGTTGAGAGCATAAAGAAAATAAGAGAAACAAGCCAGGAGTGCAGGTGCAATCTGAGAATAAGCCTGCATGTGTAAACTGTTTTACATCTGTAGCAAAAGTATATTGGCGTCAAGCTACAACGATAAATGTGCAGGAGTAACAAGGCAAATAATAGTTAAAGAAAATGCCAAATGGTTTAACAGTGAATTATGTGAAGCTCAATAAAAGAAAGAAAAATGGAAGATCTATGGAAAAGGTCGAAAGAATCAAGTAGTGAAATTGGTCACTATATAAAACAGCTAGAGATCATTACAACGACCTGATTATGAAAACCAAAAAAATATATTACAATAAAATGTTTAGTGTAGAGAAAAATCCCCCCCAAATCCATGACAATTTAGCCGGAATATTGGGACTCAAGAAAGAAAAAGTTCTACCTGATGTAACTAGTGACTAGAAAAACCTGGCCGATAATTTTGTGAACTGCTTTGAAGAAAATTTGAAAGAATCTGTCATAGTTTAGAAAAGAAATCTCTCCTGATCCCCCGGTGATCGCAATGAGAAATAGCAAGTTTAGTAAGTTTAAAGAACTGAACATGGATGACTTTGAAAAAACGATGAGAAAAGTGAAAAACACCTACTGTGAAAATGACCCGTTTCCCATAAGTGATATAAAAGAGGCAAAAAACATTGATCAATTGCGAGAGCCATATTTTGATGTTGTCAACATGAGTCTAGCACAGGCATCCTTCCCAAATAGTGAAAAGCTTGCTTGTATAAAGCCGGCCTGTACAGGAAAAGGCGATAAAGAAAATCTAAGCAACTCAACGTTATACTTGATGATCAGTCAGCATACAGAAAAAAAAGAAACACTCAACAGAGACTACATTGTGGACAATTATAAATGATATGTGGTAGAAATTATAGCAAATGGAAAATGTGGCATCCTGGTTATACTTGACGTAAGTGCAGCATTTGACACAGTTGACCACATTCTACTGCTTGAAGACCTGAGAGTAGTAGGCATGAAGATGATGTACACAATTGGTGCAAAAGCTACTTAGAAAATAGGAAGGTTACAGTGGTTATATCAAGTGTGAAATCAGAAAAGAAAAGCCTAACAAAAGGAGTGCCCCAAGGCAGCGTTCTGGGTCCACCGCTATTTGGCATTTACACAATTGAACTATCTAGACTTCTAAATGAGCACAAGGTTAAGCATAAACTGTAGCCTATGCTGATGTCACTCAGTTCTATTTTCCTGTCGAAACGGCAGAAGACGCCATTAGTACAACTGATGCATAATGAAAAATACCAAAAAATGAATGTCGGCGAAGAAATTGAAACTTAATGAAGACAAAACTGTGTATGCTATTTGGATCTGACAGTAGCCTACACTACGAAAATATGAACACTTCAAAAGAATAACTATTGGTTCGTCAATAATAAATATTGTAGCAGCAGTGAGGAACTTAGGAGTACTTATTGATAATAAATTGTCGATGAAGAAGCATATACTGCATATTACAAAAACCTGTAACTATCATATTAGAAACTTTGCATTTATTAGAAAATACCTAAACGTAGATACTCTGAAAACAGCAATTTGCAACCAAATACTTTCGAGGCTTGACTACTGTAACGTTATATACTAAGGTCTCCCTAACTACCTACTAAGAAAATTGTAAGGAGTACAAAATAAAGCCGCCAGGTTAATAAAAGGACTCCGTTACGTGACAGAATAACCCCAGCAATAATTGAGCTACGATGGCTCCCAGCAAAAGCTAGAATAGAATATAAAATACTACTTACAGTCTTCAAAGAATTAAAATATGATGAACCAACATATCTGAGAAACTGCTTAAGCTTCTTTAGACCTGAAATGAATATTGTATTTAGACATGCAAGTGAAGTATATAGGCTATTTGAACCTAGAACAAATTGTAAATTAGGCTAGAGAGCGTTTGTGCACTGCGCACCAAGACTATACAACAAAATACCACCTGAAGTGAAAAGCACACAAGAAGAAAGCAAATTTAAAAAAGAACTAAAGACTCTCCTATTGTACAGGAGCTACGATGCTGACGAGAAAACACTGAAAGACAATTATTTTCAAAACGTACAAGGGCCCGCTAGAGAGGGAATTATCCCTGCGGAGGGCTGTACATAAAACCAAACAAAGTGAACAACACACCTTTCAGCAAACCATTTTCCTTTTCTTGCACACTCTGCATTAACTGTTTTCTTCCTCTCATAATTCTCGTTCTCATTTCAGACACATATATCTCCAACAATTAAAGTCCATATTGCTGCATATTTAGGAGCCCTTAGCATTCTCCTTGTCGTCCAGTTCTTTATCTTTACAGCCTTTTTATCTCTGCTTTACTGATGTTCATCACTGCAGCGCCGTATCATACTTCTGGCTGGGCTACTTTTTCCCGATAAGTTTTCCCTATTAAAAATTCAGTGCAACTTTTTCCTGTAGCTGACTATGTAAAGTCCCTGCTCAACGGGTTCTCTATGGTGAACCTCCCGTTTTCTACGGTGCCTTCACAGCTGACCCGAGGTCGCACTTACACAACCTTATTATCATTATTGTGATCTGTATATTTACTACCTGTTCATTTGCCCTTTTACACAGTATATGTGTCAGAGTATTTTTTGTGTCCAATCAGCTGTTGTTAATCATCATGTTGTCTATATGTACCTGTCCTGTTTTGTGTAGAGAAATAGTTTGACCTCAGGGCACTTGTAAAGTTTGTACTGACGTCTGCGTATACGCCGACGTCCGCACGCTGCTTTATAAGCGGGTCGCTCCACCAATAAACTAGCAGTATTTGTCTTCCTGCTCTTTCTTCAGCACCTCTCACAGTGGTGACCCCAGGAGTGGTTCCCGGAGCCATTAACGGACCCAAACGGCGACTTATTCTTGGCCCGATGAACCACCACACGCCCCTAACGTACTAACTACGGTGCTCTAACAAAGCGTTCGGGTGTTACCGACCATAGTCGGCAAATCACCGGCATCATTAGTGGACCCACACGGCACGCTCCCAAGCGTGTATTGACGCGAGTGTTCCCTCACACTTCAAGTGAGAGTGCGGAATGAGCATGGATGCAGACATTCCCTCCCACATACAAATAACCACAAACTTCTCAGAGGCAGATGTCTCCCTAGCGCAACCCGCTCTCGAGCCCTCCTCCACGCTGGTACCCGCACCCCGCACAATGTCCCTCCTGACGGACCAACCGAGGGTGGCCCTCAGCATAAAGCTGCCACCATTCACCTGCAAGAGCCCGACACCATCTCTTCCAAACACGTGTGTGTTCATGCGTTCGTCAATCGTCATCTATCGGAGTGGACAAGACAACAAGGGCATCTCGTTTTCTTTCTCTAAAGGAACGCGTTTTCAACCATACAATATTTCCGTCTGTTTCTCCCTAACCATTGTTATCTTGATGTATGTACAATCACCACTACTTGCATTGCCATGCAAGCATTCTAATCATGTACTCATAATGTTCCAACGAATCTTCTGTATCAAACTGTGTGTATGTTTCTGTTTGTGAAGATGCCAAACGTCTCGCCATTTCACATATATTATGCTACTGCATTGTATTCATTAATCTGTCTTGAATCTCATGCAATTGGCCATATGTAGAATTTCCTGGCCTTTCCATTGATATATATTTCATCACTGTATGTTAATCATGTCTCTCAATATCGCCATCTGTTTGTTGCCGACAAACACAGATGCCCGAGTCTGTACCTCTGTTTTTACCTGTCTGTGTGTAGACGCTACCTTACCGCTCACACGCGTCAATAGCATCTTCGAAGATTCTGTACATTAATCTCAGTAAGGAACTACCAATAAACCAGTAAACACCCAGCCAGTATGTCACTCAATCCCCAGTCCTTACACACCCATCAGAACCCGGTGTCTTGGCTCTACAGGGTCTAGGGGCAATTCAGGGTGGCAGGCTTGACGGACAAGGTGTTCAAGGTGGACATCACTATCAACGCCCTACCAGAGGAGATATACAGGAAGGTCGCCCCGTGGGTGACGTCAACCACGAGCCCTGCCACCTTCCAGAAATTAAAGGCCACTCTCATCGAGACCTGCTTCCTGCCGGTCTCCGAGAGGGCCGCCTGCACCCTCGACCTCGCCATCAACCCCTGGCAGGACACGGACCTCTTGCAGATGTGCCATGCCCTCCAGGACCTCCTCCTCCTCCTCCCCGAGACGGACAGCAGTGGCAGGCACAAAGAGATTAGCCTGTCAAGGGAGATCCTCCTGCTGCAGCTACTCCCAGAGGTCCATGGACAGATCACAGAGCCCTACACCCTGCCGGTCGAGGACCTGATAAGGATAGCACAGCAGCTGACTGACTCCACGAGGGTGGCGAAGCGGGCATCCACGCCCGCACACCCCATCAACTGCCTCCAGTCGGGGAACCCCGCCACAGAGTGCATCAACGTCATCGCCAGGAGGCGGTCGCCCCACCACCAGAAGAAGGAAAGGCTGGGGCTTTGCTACTACCACCAGAGGTTTGGTAAAGATGCTCAGAATTGTGAAGCCCCCTGCCTTTTTGCCCATCCAAAAAACGGGGAAGGTGGCGGCCACTCTCACAGGCAGCCATGGCAGCAGCATCTGAAACACCCAGGAGCCCCGCACCAGTAGGCTTTTACATCCGTGACACTATCTCTGGCAGGATGATGCTGATCGACACGGGGGCAATGCGGTCAGTGTTCCCGCCTTCCAGAGAAGACCGCAAGCGCCCGCCGGACCTGGCTGCCTCCCTGACGGCAGCCAACGGGTCCCCCATCCTCTCCTACAGCACCAGGCTCCTGTCGGTCTCCATCCTTGGCCGGAGATACAAGTGGAACTTCATCGTCACGGATGTTAGTACCCCACTCCTGGGTGCAGACTTCCTTGCCCACTTCGGACTGGTAGTCGACGTCGGCTGCAAGCGCCTGCTGGACACCGAGTACTGCCAGTCCCTGCCCCTGTCGCCGGGCCCCAGGGTGCCCACAGTCTGTTCTGTCGCTTCCCACCAGTACACCTCCCTCCTGAAGGAATTCCCGGAGGTATTCAAACCCGAGCTTCGTCAGGTGCCCGGGGCCCCTGCCAAACACGGGATATATCATCACATCAAGACTAGGGGCCCCCCAACGTACACAAAGTTCCAGAGGCTTCCCCCACAGCGCCTTCAGGAGGCCAAGAGGGCCTTCGCTGAGATGGAGCCTATGGGCACATGCAGGAATGCCCCCAGCCCATGGGCCTCCCCCCTTCATTTGGCGCAGAAAACGGATGGCTTCTGGAGACCCTGTGGCAACTACAGGCGGCTCAACCTCGCTACAGAGCCCGACCACCACCCTCTACCAAACATGCAAGACCTGACAGCCTCCTTCCACGGGACCAAAATCTTTTCAAAACTAGATCTTTTAAAATCATATTTCCAGGTACCAGTAGCTCCAGAAGACATCCCCAAAACCGCCATCATCACGCCCTTCGGGTCCTATGTCTTTGCCTTCTCAACCTTCGTCCTGAGGAACGCAGGGGCGACCTTTCAGAGACTGACGGACAGCATCCTGGGGGACCTGAACTTCTGCGTCTGCTACGTCAATGATATTTTAATTTTTTCCAGGTCCCACAAGGAACACCTTCAGCACATCCGGATGGTCCTGCAGCGCCTACAGGAGAATGACCTCGTCGTCAGGTTCGACAAGTGCACCTTCGGCATCGATAGGGTTGAATTCCTGGGCCACGAGATATCCCCGAGAGGCGTCTCCACCCAGTTGCATAGAAAGTCGAGGCCGTCGTCAGGTTCCCCACCCCTACCAGCCACTGGGGCATCAACCCAAAACATTGGAAGTTGCTGGAGGGATGCTCAGGCTGACGTACCGAGATATGGGAGAAGGGAAGACGCCTTTGATAAGTACCTGGCGTTTCACCTCTTCTGCCGAAAATACCTGCTGTACGAAGCCCGGTTTCACGTGTTCATGCATGCCGTTGCCACCCTCTACCCACCTCCTGTTTCCCCAGTGGAACATGAATTTGACGCCTCCCAACAATAAGGTAAGTTCATTAATGTATATGTAAGCTGAGGTAAATGGTTCCTAAGCAAGGCTATGAGCAAATAGGCAGCATATATTAGGTAAGTGTTCTTGTTGGCAAGCGGAAGTCAGGGCCACTCATGCTGTCCGAATGTCCACTCAGGTTAAGAACAGCCCACGTGTTCGGACTACGAACTCGGCCAGAATATTAAACGTATGTTGTTGGGTATTGTTTACGTATACGTAAAAAGTAGCTTGCCAGAGCATATGAGCTTGCCAAGAATAATTAAAAAAGCGGATAAGGCATGCAGCACCGTTCCGCAAATCTCCAACTGAAAGCAGATATGTTGAAAAGAAAATGGCCTAAGCTAGCGGTGTCTGCAGGTGCATAAGGTTAGCTGTTGTAAGCAGAGTGGCAGGACAATATTTTGTGTGCAGTGTAGCGGGTCAGTCTCATATATGTAGTGTAGTGGGTCAGCCTCATATATGTAGTGTAGCGGGTCAGCCTCATATATGTAGTGTAGCGGGTCAGCCTCATGTATGTAGAGTAGCGGGACAACATTCTGTGTGCAGGTTAGCAGGACAACATTTTTTGTGTGCAGATTAGCAGGACAACATGTTTTGTGTGCAGATTAGCTGGACAACATTTTTTGTGTGCAGATTAGCGGGACAACATTCTTGTGCGCAGATTAGCGGGAAAACATTTTGTGTGCAGATTAGTGGGACAACATTTTTGTGCGCAGATTAGTGGGACAGCATTTTGTGTGCAGAGTAGCGGGTCAGCCTCATGCATATGAACATGGTGCAAAGACATCCGTTTCCGTGATTTCCTCCCTTGTGTCGTTTTCCCCCACCCAGAAACCCCGGTTTCCTAACAACATCCCCCTTACCTCCTGTCAGATTAGGAGAATGGGTTAATTCATGCATAGGAGAACTGGATGGACCTTCAACAGTTGAAGAAGCTCTTTGTGGTCCAGAAGCTGAAAAATGGAGAAGAGCTGTGCAAAATGAGATGGACTCTATCTACGAGAATAATGTGTGGTCCTTAGCTGAATCTCCATTAGAACGTAAACCCATTAATTGTAAATGGATCTTTAAGAAGAAAGTAGATGCAGATGGAACTGTGTGCTCTTACAAGGCCAGATTAGTGGTGCAAGGTTTTTCTCAGAAAATTGGGATTAACTATGATGAAACATTTAGTCCAGTGGTGAGGTTTGAGTCTGTCCGTTCATTGTTGGCTCTGGCAGCTCAGCATAACCTTCATGTTCACCAGATGGATGTGTCATCGGTATTTTTGAATGGCAAACTTTCAGAAAAATTGTATATGACTCAACCTGAGGGTTTTATTGAAAAAGGGAAGGAAAATTTTGTCTGTAAATTAGATAAGGCAATCTATGGTCTTAAGCAGGCTCCAAAATGTTGGAATTCATCATTGGATGCTTACCTAAAATCACTGAAATTTCAACAGTCAAGTAGTGATTCCTGTATTTATACTAGTTTTTCTGATAATGTCTTGTGTATTGTTGCTGTGTATGTTGATGATATCGTAATTGTTTGTGAGTCTCTGGATTGTTTAACAGAAATTAAAGCAGCATTAAGTAACAAGTACAAAATGGAAGATTTGGGTAAGTTGCATTATTTTCTTGGTGTTAAAGTATTTCAAGATAGTGATAAGATTTGCATTAATCAATCTGCTTATACCGAAACATTGCTTAAGAGATTTGGTTTAGATAAGTCAAAACCTGTGTCTGCTCCTGTTGAAGTTAATTGTACCCTTGAGAAGGCTACAGAGGAATCAGATTTGTTCAGTCGTGAAATTTATCAGTCTGCTGTTGGTAGTTTACTTTATTTGTCTACTAGAACTAGACCTGATATAACATTTGCTGTATGTAATGTTGCCAAATTCTGCACCAATCCAACAAGGTATCATTTATCTGCTGTAAAAAGAATTTTTCATTATTTATGGGGCACGTGTGATTCAGGTGTTGTGTATTCTGAACAGAATTCATGCTCTTGTGTTGGGTACTCAGATGCAGATTGGGCTGGAGATAAAAATGATCGCAAATTTACATCAGGGTATTGTTTCTCACTTAGCAGTGGCTTAATATCATGGCGTACAAATAAACAGTCACGTGTTGCATTGTCAACTGCTGAAGCAGAATATGTTGCTCTGTCTAGTGCTGCTCAAGAGGCAGTTTGGCTAAAGTCACTTTTTAATGAATTACATTTTGGTAATGGAGGTCCTATGTTGATATATGAAGATAATCAGTCTGCAATGTGCGTTGCTAAGAATCCCAAGGACCATCCTAAGACTAAGCATGGAAGTATAAAATATCATTATGTTCGTGATCTAGTTGCTTCTGATCAAATTGAGATACAGTACTGTCCTACCTCTGACATGTTAGCTGATATTTTCACAAAAGGTTTGCCTACAGAAAAAATTGTTAGACTCAGGTGAATGTTGGGTGTGTTTTAGCTTTGAAAAACACACTCAATGTGGGAAGGAGTGTTGGTGTTCAGTTTATTTTAGTCCACCTTGAGTATGTTTTTAATTTTCTTTGTGAGCTTAGTGTTGTCATAAACACTAGATGTTGTCATGAATGTTGATGTTGCAAAATTGCATTTTCTTTTATGCCTGATTTGCAGGTCTGTAATATTTTTACTGAGTTCCTTTAAAGGAGTAGTGACATTCATTTGTGTGTTATCTTTTTCAAAAGTATTTGGCTGTATCATATTGATAGTACACTGCTTGTTGTGTGTGGTTGACAGAGTGATGGAAATCCAAAAAGCCAAGCAACTCCATGCTTCATTCTTGGCCTATTCTGTCGTCATGTAAACCTTGTATTGTACATTCTTACAATGAATAAAAGCCAACTGATTATGAAGATATCATCTTTGCTTCCAAACCAACCAAGTTTTAACAATAAATTCATAAATGGGAGAATTCCCATGTTACCAAAATCACCCAACACATCCCAAAGGTTATACTTGGTAAATATGTGCAAGACAATAAAGAGGAAAAAAATTCAATAATAAAATATCAATGAAACTAACAGAGTATAAATTAACTTAATGTCCAATTGGGCATTTTAAAATGAAAAGGTCACTTCTCACCTTTACTGGCAAAAGTCTAGCTCACCTCACCAGGCAGAGGGCTCACCAATTCAAGTTACTGCCCGAATCACTCAACTGTACTCGAGATGCCAATATATTACCCCTCAGTGACCACCTTTCGAGCGGACTTATGCACACACTCATGATTCTAGAACATTCTCCTGCCACTTCCTCGTGACGTGGAGATCCCGTGGCATGATACAGGTCAACAGGGTCAATACTTGGGCCTAAGTGAGGCACCTAGATATCCAAGACCCAAATTCCTTTCTCGCTTCATGAGACCTACAGTTTACGAACAGCCTGGTATACGCTGACACAAGTGTTCGTCTCGCCCCAGAGGTCACGTGATAAGTGCGAGGGAACTCGGTGAAGTCACAATGTAAAGGAGTCTTGTCATGAGCAAGTTCTAATTTGCACCCCATTATGCCTACGTTCCCTAGGACAAAAATCCTACTATAACAAATGTATCTGTAAGAGACGCATCGCACCGATAGCAGTCTCTTTCGTCACCCATCGGAGGGGACAAGACAAAAAACAAGAGCATCCCGTTATCTCTCTCTTAAGGAACGCAACTTCTACCATACAATGTTTCCGTCTGTTTCTCCCTAACCATTGTTGTCTCGATTTATGTACAATCACCACTACTTGCATTGCCATGCAAGCATTCCGATCATGTACTCATAATGTTCCACAGAATTTTCTATATCAAACTGTATGTATGTTTCTGTTTGTGAAGACGCCAAACGTCTCACCATTTCACATATATTATGCTACTGCATTGTATTCATTAATCTGTCTCGAATCTCATGCAACAGCCATATGTGGAATTTCCTGGCCTTTCCATTGATATGTGTTTTATCACTGTATGTTTATGTCTCTCACAATCGCCATCTGTCTGTCTGCTGACAAACACGGATGTCCGAAACATTAGGCTACCTCTGTTTTGCCCTGTCTGCATGTAGATGCTACTTTGCGGCTCGCACCAGCCAATAACAACTTCGAAGATTCTGTACATTGATTCAGTAAGGAACCACCAATAAACCAGTCAACACCCAGCCAGTATGTCACTCAATCCCGTCCTTACATATCTCTCAAGAACTAATACATACCCTTCCTCATAGTCAACTGCCGAGGATTGAAACTCCTCCCCTAGAATATACATAGTCTTTATCATATTCCATGTAATTACTGAACCCTTAATAGTACTAGGAAAGGGTTTCAAAATGTAACTACGAAAAGGCTTCTTGTCGCTAACGGGCACCTCAATAATTAGCCCCTTATCAGACAAATACATCTTCAGAATCCAATAATACCTATACAAGTGCTCCCCAGTAAATAATATGTTTGAACCCCATTCATACGCTGCATTTTTCAAAGTAGATTCTAAAACCCCCAAAGGCAACACATCCCCAGAAATACGGCCATGAGAGGCTGCTATTACCGCTGGAACCTGAATGTTAATCTCATCGAATAAAGACTCGGTTTCTTTCTCAATATTAATAAGCATAGTTTATATTGAGAAACAAAACAATAGCCGCGCCTAGGTCACCCCGGATCTCATTAACAGTAAGCTGCAACACAAAGGATTCCCTCAGTTCCTCATAACTCTTCTGTAATTTATCACTCCTCCCCCGTAATGTCGTCAAAGCTCTTCCCTGCTTAGCTTATTCCTCTTCAAGCTTTGCAACTCTTGCTAGGCTTCCTATTGACACACCAGCCATCGCCGCTATAGTTACCACTCAGGTTACCACGAGGACCGCCCTCTCACGCCTCCTAGATGTAACCTGATTGCTAGAAGGTTTTGTATCGGAACCCACATCAGTGTCTCTACAATCTGCTGTGACCCTAATTTCCGTCAGCCACCATCTGTTTCATCCTTCTCCCGACTTCTTCCATAACCAAAATCCTAAATCTCAACGCACAAGAAACAACCCACCTTTAAAGTTACCACCGTCATCCCTGATCATCGAAGTCAACGTAGGAATGACAGTTTTCATCTCCTACCCCTCTTCTCATGTCATTAAACCAAGGATAGACGAAACTCATGTTCTGCCAAAATACAGTTTTTATTCCCAAACTTAAGATGACAAAACAAAAACAAAATTAAAGAAGAGAAGGTCAAAGACTATCCTTACCTTCTGGCAAAAAAAAAAGTAAAAGAAAAATCAAACTCTCGGACTGGTAAATACATTTTGACACCAATCATTATATATATACTCCCAAAAATAATGTCAAAGTCTATCATGACCGAAGTCACAGTTATATGTCAGAAGTTCCCTCAACAAATCCATCTGAAACAAAAGGTCACTTTTAAAATAAAGCACAAACACATATAAATGCATAAATGGAAGAATTCCAATGTTACCAAAATCACCCAACACTGTCGCACGTTCCATCAAGGATCATATGACATACATTTCAATGCTCCATAACTATATACTATTTATTTTATAGGAGCTGTCAACACACATCCATACCGGGCTAAAATTGATCATCGTTAATTTCAGAAATATAAATATGAATGGAAAGGAAATAGCATGCACTTGCAAACGGGACAAAAAAGAAAAAAAGGAAAAAGAAAAGAAAAAAAGTTTCTACAGGCGATAAGCGGAGATGTAGCTGGATGAAGTGCTTTGGCCCTGGGCGGGCTTCTTCGCCGACATGCTCACAAAAAGCACCACGCAGATCAACGTTGTATACAGCAAGTAATCTAAATTAGTATTATTTTTATCTAAATAAAAGAAACAAAACAGGTTTACCCACAAAAATACAAAGTATCAAAATCTATCCAACATTCATTGAAAACATCAGATTCTCTCTCTCTTAAGTCAACGTATAAAATATAATTATGAAAGAAATTTACAGGTAAAGTAATGTAAAAATAAGTTTACACTGAAAACATCAAATCCCCTCTCTCTCTGAAATCAACATACAAAATAGCCTATAATTATGAAAGTGAAATATACGCGTAATGTTAAAAATTATATATAATAAAAAGTTTACTCGAAATAAAAAAAAGTATGAAAATCTATCCATCATACATTACTCTGTCTCTCACATTTAGAATATGCTTTGGAAGTGGTATGCTTGGAAATATGTGTGTGAGTTTGTGTGTGTGTGTGTGTGTGTGTGTGTGTGTGTGTGAACATACAAATCAGTTCCTCTGACCGATTTGTCTCATTGTTGTTCCCGGAATGTGATCAAGAAGTGGGTTTGGCTCTGTTGTCTAGGTGCCAGACAATATGTTTCCAGTGGCTCTACTCTTCTTCCCCTGGCAGTGCTTTGAAAGTCTCCGTTTAGTCAACAGCTGCTCACACATATTCACGGAGAAGTCTCTCAGAGAAGTACTTATTTGTTTCAGGCTTATATAAATTATAAGCTTCAATATATACACGTCTATAATGTGGAGTAGGGCCTTTTTGCACCATTTCATTGTACTGCAGGTGCAGGCTAGGCAGCCTGTTTGCATGTTGTAAGGTCTCCCCTGAAACCTGTTCTCCTCCGCTCCGTTTTCTGTAAGGGACCTTCCAGCCTTCACCTTAGAGGACTCCGCGACCCGAGGTCGTCGGGGACACCGAGGACGGTGCCCCTCCCTTAATTTTCACTTCAAAATCCAGGGGAACCCTCCGCCCTCTCTCACGTTACAGGAATTAATCAGACGTCACAAACGTCTTGGGGGAGTACTGTAAGGTTTCCTGAAACCTGTTGTCCTCCGCCCCGTTTTCTGTAAGGGACCTTCCAGCCTTCACCTTAGAGGACTCCAGACTGAACCTGGGAACACCGAGGACGGTGCCCCTCCCTTAATTTTCACTTCAAAATCCAGGGGAACCCTCCGCCCTTCACGTTACAGGAATTAATCAGACGTCACAAACGCCTTGGGGGAGTACTGTAAGGTCTCCCCTGAAACCTGTTGTCCTCCGCTCCGTTTTCTGTAAGGTTCCAGCCTTCACCTTAGAGGACTCACCGGTCGTCGGGAACACCGAGGACGGTGCCCCTCCCTTAATTTTCACTTCAAAATCCAGGGGAACCCTCCGCCCTCTCTCACGTTACAGGAATTAATCAGACGTCACAAACGTCTTGGGGGGGAGTACTGTAAGGTCTCCCCTGAAACCTGTTGTTCTCCGCTCCGTTTTCTGTAAGGGACCTTCCAGCCTTCACCTTAGAGGACTCCGCGACCCGAGGTCGTCGGGTCACGGTCGCCGGAAGTGTCCTGCTGTTGATTTATGTAAAAATGAGACCAGACGACATTTATAACATATTATTATTTATTGTAACATTTGTCTGGCAGGTCATATACCATGACTTAGATTTTGTTTCTCAAAGTTGTATATATTGTATTTGTATAATTGGTTGACCCAGGTCACACATATGCCCTTTATGCAGCGGGCCTTGATCCCGATAAGGCCGCAGTCCTTTTAAGGAAGTTGTGCACATTTTCTTTTTTTTTGTCTAAATCACTCTCACTGTTCCGTCATTGTATTTTTGGACAACCTTATAATGTCAGATCTGTCGACGAGTCTCATGTTTCTCACATAGTTCACAATAACATCCAGATTGTAAATGGGTTCTCCTGTCCTATGGTGTTGTTTGCCAGTGGCAGTCATTTGGCCAGTATGAATGCCCGACAACAAAATTAATTAATTTTGGTCGTTCCATTATATGCCAAGGTGATGGCCCTTTTTCCGAAAAAACAGTGTTGCCTTTCTTCATACGCCCAGGGAAAACATTCACCCCTTTCATATTGTCTCGCACGGTCACAACCAAGCCGGAGTTGTTTTCGTGCAGATACTCACTTAGCCCCCAGGATGGTATAGTAATTATCAGTATAAAGGATATGGCCTTCTTTCAGATAGGGTTCAGTCAGCGTCTTTACAACTACCCCTGAGCAACCAAGGGATCATTTACTGGAATATGCACGTTTGTCCCTGTATTAATAACATTGACCCGAACATACCCTGTTTTGCAGTCTCATGCATATTTTTATTCCAAAACAATGTCTTTTCGTTCCTATAAACTGTTTGAATAAAAGGCAACCTTTGAATAAAATTAACTTTCATCAATGACAAGTATTTGGAAGGGATAAAAATATTTCTTGAACCATTCCCTTATCATTTCCAAAATTTTCCTAATTTTTCACAGCCAATCATTAGACTGCATGTCCCTCAGAGTACTGTCTGTAAAATGGAAATTATATAAAATAAATTGAATTTAAGTAAGGGTTGAAGGTTTGACCCATTTCTGTAGCCATAATTATGATAATTTTGACAGTTGTAAGGTGTCGGCTGAGGAAGCTGACTGCCATAACATGATGTCATATGAAGTGCCTACGTAGCTGTTTCAATAAATGTCATTGATATTCTACTCATGCATATTTTCACTAATATTGCAGTGTGTGCTGAAAGAACAACAGTACTTTGGCTGTGAATGGTCTTTAGGCCAGGAAAATTCAGTATGGGTGAAGGTGATGCAGTCAGATTGGCCCTGTCATGCATTCAAATATTGTCTGTTCCACACTGAAGTACTGTAAAGCAATTTATGCTTGTCCTTTCAACCCATCATAACATCGAAAATATGTATATCAGTTTAAATCTACTGTCTACAGTGCTCTACAGGTATGGATCTATGGTCTAACATGTTCTGCTGTCACCTTGCAGCTGCTTATCAAGCTAATAGTTATGTCCCACGCCCGTTTGGAGCGCTGCACACCTTACCCTAAATGTAAACAATCATGGTGTCCTGGAAGTGCTGCGGCTCGTATTTATATGCTCTGCCTAAGCAGATGGCAGAACCTATACCATAAAATCGTGATCCGAACCTTTCATTTGTATCTGCAAGAATTTTTCAAAACTTCTTTTTAATAAAGAATATAAAAATTAATAGATTGTTTGATTAACTCTAAGAACTACTGACAACAGACTAATCATTCATCAGAGATCTTGCGTGACAAGTTCTCCCAGCTGATGTCTCAAATCGTCTATGTAGATAAAAAATAAAACTTTATCTCCTATGCAGATAAAAAAAAAAACTTTAAGTGCTGAGGGAGTTATGTTCATTTATTCATTAATAATGTTGCCGTAAGTGCTTTCTTTTGTTGAAACCCATCAGACTTCGGGCAGATGAACTATGAGATCAAAGATTACCCAACATAAGCCTAATAGTCAACATAACATGGACTGCCTGGTCTAGTGATGTACAGATAATCACTGAAAAAAAATATTGATTGCCTATAAGGTTATCTGTAGGCACTAAGAACTCTGTGAGAGGGTGCGAAAGAAAGAGCAGGTAGACAATTACTGCTAGTTTAATGAGGAAGCAGCCCTCTTATAAAGCGGCGTGCGGACGTCAGTACCAAGACATACAAGTGACCCGAGGTCAATCATTCTCTATGCAAAACAAGACAGGTACATACAGATAACGTGACAATAAGAAATAGTAGATTAAACACAAAGATATTCTGACATACACAATATACAAGGGCAGCAATGGATAGGTAATGAATGTACAATTACGTAGTAAAGATAGGGCTGATTGCCCTGACCTAGGGTCAGGTGAGAAGGCACCATAGAAAACGGGAGGTTCTTCACAGAAAACCTGTTTCGCGGGGACTTTACAACTCTACTGAAGTTCAGTGTTAACAACAATATAATAACTGTATAAATGAACAGTGTACAGTCACTCAAAAATGTTTTGCAACATGTGGCAGAAGTTTCTGTTCACCTAGCAAAAATGTATTTTTCTTATTCAATTTTGGTTATTAATCATGCAATTAGCAATATAAAAAAAGAATGGTGAGTGAAAAATCCGTATTACGAAAATAACGAAACATTCTGAAAATTTTCACTCATGATAGTAGGGTAAAAGAGTCAAATAAAAAATTAATTAGGCACCCATTCAATCCTTATGGGAGTAAATCAGAGACTTTCTTCTTCGTGCATAAATAACCAATCTGGTAACATCCAATGGATACTTAGTGGCAGAGAGAGAGGGAGAGAGAATATATGATTAAATACAGGGATTATAATAATGATGAAGAGAGAATTAAAGGAATTAGACTAATGATAGAGAGAAATAAAAATAGGTTTAAGGGAAACGGGAGGTAATTTCTCTGACGCACCAGTCGTGTCTGTGCTTGTTTCATGTACTTATGACGGAGTTGCCAAATAGCATCAGGTGTCATTATTATAAGATGTTGTCCGAAAAGTTTTGAAGTAGCCTACATTGCAAAACAGTTTTGAGTGACTGTGCCTGACCTAGACCCATTGCACCACAACTCCGTGAAATACATAGCAGTAGGCCCATGCTGTGCTTTCCTTGTGCAAAATATCTAATATTCAGAACAGAATTCTGAAACTCAACCCAGCAAAACTCATTAGGATGGCTTATTCAACACAAGAAAATATCAATGAATCATTAATAAATAACAATGCCCCAGTGTACATAGAGCATAGATGTAGGCTACACGGTATGGAGCAACTTTCAGTAATTAGCGTGACAGCAAGTGCAATCTTTTGTCTTTGCTTTTCAAACACTGGTAACTATAATAGGCAACCATTATCTCCCTCACAAAATTCATCAAACTCACATTTAGTCCTGAAATGAGATCATGCTCTAAAAAAAATATATATATATGTGTATGTATACTATATATATATGTATATATATATATATACTATATATATATATATATATATATATATATATATATATATATATATATATATATATATATATATATATATATATATATATATATATATATATATATATATATATATATATATATATATATATATATATATATATATATATATATATATATATATATATATATATATATATATATATATATATATAATGTGTGTGTGTTTCTAGCATGTTGACTATAGAGTAGGGTAGGCCTAGGCTGTATGAAGACAGTAATATCAATATTTTCAGACATTTTCCTTTTCATACATGTAAATAATATATATATATATATATATATATATATATATATATATATATATATATATATATATATATATATATATATATATACATACATATATATATATATATATATATATATATATATATATATATATATATATATATATATATATATATATATATATATATATATATATATTGTAAGGGACAAATCGCGCTTCTCCTTCCTTGTGTTTCTCCTTTCAGATGTACACTCACTCAGAAATGTATTGCAACATGTTCCAGAAGCTTTTGCTCACCTAACAATAATTTATTCTTTTGATATATACGATAAACTGTGCTTTTCTTATTTGATTTCACTTATTAATCACACGGTTATCAATATAAAAAAGAACAGTGAGTGAAAAATTCATATTACGAAAAATGACGAAACATTTTGAAAAATTTCGTGTCAGTTGATCCGGCAAAAGAGTCAAAGAAGAAACTATATTTCGAATCCAAATAAGAGCATCATAACTAATAAAATATTGAATAATCATCAACAAAATTTTATAAATAAAGGAATAATTCTACCATAATCATTGTCAAAAACGTAAAAAAGAAAAAATCTCATAACGTTGGATGTTATCGTGTGACTCCACACTCGGGCAGGAAAGTTATGTCACTTGCATGGATAAGCTGGATAACAGACTCAGCCGCAGCTCATTGTCTCACAGGTCATCGATCATTAGATTGCACGAGACTAATGTTTCTAGCGTAGATATTGCTCGATAGCTTGGCATAAACAGAACAACTGTGTAAAGATGGATACGACAATGGAGAGAAATAGAAATATAATCAATTTATTGGAAAAGTGGAGGACGGCCTCATGGTTGCACTACTGTTGAAGATCATTATCGGATGATCATTGAAGGAGCACTGCCTAACTCCCCTGGCAACTAGTGTTGCTATAAAGAGAGAAAAGTACAGTATGCTCTCCCTTCAAGTTGATGCCCAAACCATCCGTAACAGACTACATGAGGCCAAGACATTATTTCATCATAATGCCTGCCAAGAAACCCTTCATAACAGAGAAACACAAAGAAGAGAGGCTAGGGTTTGCGTTACAATATTACCGGTGGCCTATGATATCTGGAAGAAAGCCATCTTTTGCGATGAGGAGGAGATGAGCATGTTAGCCTTCTTCACAGCTGGCGTGTAACATTAACTAAGTTAAAGTTGAACGTCTTGCTACTTTTAATTCTTTAGAAGCTTAGATAATACAGCATAGAAAAATAGGTGTAATATATTCAGTTAATTTCATGAGGTATCAAAATGGTAGGCCTAAGTAGCATTGAAAGAAACCAGAAATTACACATGACAATGGCATATCTATCTATCTATCTATTTATATATATATATATATATATATATATATATATATATATATATATATATATATATATATATATATATATATATATATATATATATATATATATATATTAGATATGTCCATTTATTTTAATCTATCTCTTGATACATCTTCTGAAGCTGAAAAAAGCGATGAACTTAAACAGTACTGTGTATTAACACTAAAGGGTATACACATTATATATTAACACCATTTAAATGACAATTAATCTAAAACACTCAAAGATATTTAAAAATATTTTTAAAAATATTTTAAAGAAAAGAAGAAGAAAAATACGAAAAAAATAAATAAAAAAATTAAATAAATAAATAAAAAAGACACTAGTGTAAAGCAAACTGACACAGACAACAAGCCCCTTATTGCTTGTCTGTGTCAGTTTGCACACTACCGGTGTGGGTAGTGTCTTTTTATTTATTTATTTAATTTTTTTATTTATTTTTTCTGTATTGGCCCCGGCCTTCTTCTGTGTTCTTTTCTTTTAAAATATTTTTTAAAATATTTTTAAATATCTTGTGAGTGTTTTTAAGGTTGTCCTTTTTTTTTTTTAATTGTCATTTAATATGGTGTTAAGTATATAATGTGTATACCCTTAGTGTTAATACACAGTACTGTTTAAGTTCATCGCTTTTTTCAGCCTAGAAGATGTATCAAGAGATACGAAACGTCGGCGTAAAAATAAATGGATAAGAAGAAAGAACGCCTTTCTGTTGCTCCAATTTGTCTGTTGTTTGAGTGTCTGCTCCTGTCTTCATTCTTTTATATATATATATATATATATATATATATATATATATATATATATATATATAAGTGCAATTTTAATCTATGTATTACAAAAATAGACGTGAAATTTGTTAGTCTAGTTCAGTATATTTTATATAAGCAGTTAGGCAAACAGGCCTAAGTGTCATTAAAGGAAGTCAGAATACATGATAGGAAAGATATATGTGTATATATATATACATTTATATATATATATATATATATATATATATATATATATATATATATATATATATATATATATATATATATATATATATATATATATATATATATATATATATATATATATATATATATATATATATATATAGGGCAAGATATATGTGGATATATGTTATATATATATATATATATATATATATATATATATATATATATATATATATATAGAGAGAGAGAGAGAGAGAGAGAGAGAGAGAGAGAGAGAGAGAGAGAGAGAGAGACACAGAGACAGAGAGAGAGAGAGATTTGTAAAGTCCCCTCTAAACGGGTTTTCTGTGAAGAACCTCCTGTTTCTATGGTGCCTTCACACCTGACCCTAGGTCAGGTTAATCAGCCCTATTTTTCATATGTAATTGTACATTCATTACCTATTCATTTTTGCCCTTTATTTTGTATATGTGTCAGAGTATCTTTGTGTCTAATCTACTATTTTCAATTGTCATGTTATCTGTATGTACCTGTCTTGTTTTGCATAAAGAATGATTGACCTCAGGTCACTTGTATGTCTTTGTACTGACGTCCGCACACCACTTTATAAGCAGGGCTGCTTCCTCAATAAACTAGCAGTAATTGTCTACCTGCTCTTTCTTTCGCACCCTCTCACAGTGGTGACCCCTTGGACAGGAGATATCCCCGGGAGGCGTCTGCCCACTTGCATCGAAGGTCAAGGCCGTCGTTAGGTTCCCCACCCCTACCTCCGTCAAGGGCGTACAAGAATTCCTCCGGATGGTCAACTACTATAGGAGGTTCATCCCCGGTGTCGCGCACACCATGGCCCCTCTGATGGAGATCCTGAAGGGCCATCCGAAGTCCTTAGTGTGGGGCCCTAACCAGCAGCGGGCCTTCTCCCTGACGAAGGCCGCCCTCGCCAAGGCAACAACCTTGGCCCACCAGGACCCCAACTAACAACAGACGCCAGCAACGTCACCTATGGGGCTGTCCTGGAGCAGGTCGTCAATGGAGCCCCTCAGCCCATCGCTTTCTTCAGCAAGAAGCTCAGCCCACCGAGTCCTGCTACAGCACCTTCAACAGGGAACTCTTGCTGTATACCAGACAGTATGCCACTTCAAATCCCTCCTGGAGGGTATGCCCTTCACAATTTGGACAAACCACCAGCCGCTGGCCCATGCCTTCACAACGCTGCGGGATGCATGGTCCTCCAGGCAGCAGCAGCACCTCGCGGCCGTCGCGGAGTTCACCTGCACCATCAAGTGCCTCCCTGGCAGGAAGAACCCTGTAGTGGACGCCCTCTCGAGGATCGAAATCAACGTGGTGCAGCTCGGGATCGACTACGATGACCTCGCCCGGGAACAGGCCACTGACCCAGAGATTCCAACTTACTGCACTGCCATCATGTCGCTGAAGTGGAAGGACATGCCCCTCGCCCCTGGGGGGCCAACACTGTTGAGTGACGTAAGCACTGGCCACCCCCGCCCACTGGTGCCCGCCTCCCGTCGTCGTCTGGTCTTCGACATCATCCACGGACTGTCCCACCCCTCCGGCAGGACGACGGCCAAGCTGCTGGCAGAGAAGTTCGTCTGGCACGGCATGTGGAAGGACACAACGGCCTGGGTGAGGCAGTGCATTCAGTGCCAGACCAGCAAAGTAAGGTGTCACACAGAGTTGGGGTGGGCGACTTTCCTCAGCCGGGAAGACCATTCGGGCACATCCACGTCGACGTTGTGGGCCCCCTTCCCCCATCAGGAGGAGCCAGATACCTTCTGACAGTCGTCGACCGCTCCACCAGGTGGCCCAGAGCAACGCCCATGGAAGAAGCCACCTCCAGTGCGTGCGCCGAGGACCTCCTCTCCAGCTGGATCAGCCGGTTCAGTGTCCCGGACCATATAACTATGGACAGGGGCCCAGCTTTCCTGTCCGAGCTGTGGACCGCCCTGGCTCGCCTGCTGGGGACCACTCACCACAGCACCACCACCTACAACCCCGCAGCCAACGGATTGGTGGAAAGGTTCCACAGGTCTCTGAAGGCCTCCCTATGGCTTATTGCACCACCGACAATTGCAAGTACCAGCTGCCCTGGGTCCTTCTCGGGTTGAGGACCGCCTCCAGAGCCAACGGCGACCCGTTGGCAGCAGAAAAAGTCTACGGGGAGTCCTTCGTTGTCCCTGGCGAACTCATCACACACGACTGGGACAGCCTAACAACACAGAGGCTCCGCAACAGGGTCGGAACGTTCGCCCCCTGCCAGCGGACATATAGTGACAGGATGTCCCCGTTCATGCCTCCCGGTCTGTCCTCCACCACCCATGTCTTCGTCAGGAACGACGCCATCCGCCCACCTTAACCAGGCCCTACAGGGGGCCTTTCCTCGTGCTGGAGAGAAACAAAAAGGCATTCCGGGTGGCCATCCACGGGAAGGACGACTGGGTGTCGGTAGACCGCCCCAAGCCCACACTCCTGGAGGAGGACATTGGTGGCACTCCCCAGTGATCCCCACAGGAGACATCGCCCCCTCAGCCCACCCCTCCCACAAGAAAGTCGCGTGGGCGCCCCCGGAAGGCCCCGGACCCAGGCAGGGGAACAACCAACCACTCCCATATGCAACGCACCGGAGTCGAACACACCCCCCAGCTGACATCGAGGAGCTGCAGCCTTCTTCGCCGCCCCAGCGGATACCTGCCTTGATCAGACATTACCTACGTCTTGGGGGGGGGGGAGTATTGTAAAGTCACCACTAAACGGGTTTTCTGTAAAGAACCTCCCGTTTTCTACGGTGCCTTCACACCTGACCCTAGGTCAGGGCAATCAGCCCTATTTTTCATTATGTAATTGTACATTCATTACCTATTCATTTTTGCCCTTGTATATTGTGTATGTGTCAGAGTATCTTTGTGTCTAATCTATTATTTTTTATTGTCACGTTATCTGTATGTACCTTTCTTGTTTTGCATAGAGAATGATTGACCTCGGGTCACTTGTATGTCTTTGTACTGATGTCCGCACACTGCTTTATAAGCGGGCTGCTTCCTCAATAAACTAGCAGTACTTGTCTACCTGCTTTTTCTTTTGCACCCTCTCACAGATTAAGTTTCATTAGTTTACAATATACAAAGGATTAGTCATTCTAATACCATTCTTGAAAAAATTGATTCATATGATATGCCAGCAAATCTTTACAAAAATCGTAATTGTTGATGTTACCAGCGCTAACAGTTCAATTTATAAGTCATAGGCCTATGTCTACAAAGCTCGCACACATGAAGGCAATAAGACATTGTAAGAGCCCGACGCTGCCTCTTCCAAACACGTGTGTGTTCGTGTGTTCGTAAATCGTCATCATCGGAGTGGACAAGACAAAACAGGAGCGTCTCGTTTTCTTTCTCTACAGGAACACGATTTCAACCATACAATATTTCCGTCTGTTTCTCCCTAAGCATTGTTGTCTTAATGTATGTACAATCACCACTACTTGCATTGCCATGCAAGCATTCTAATCATGTACTCATAATGTTCCAACAAATCTTCTGTATCAAACTGTATGTGTGTTTCTGTTTGTGATGACGCCAAATGTCTCTCCATTTCACATATATTATGCTACTGCATTGTATCCATTAATCTGTCTCGAATCTCATGCAATTGGCCATGTGTAGAATTTCCTGGCTTTTCCATTGATGTATATTTCATCACTGAATGTTAATTATGTCTCTTGATATCGCCATCTGTTTGTCTACCGACAAACACAGATGCCAGAGCCTGTACCTCTGTTTTTACCTGTCTGTGTGTAGACGCTACCTTACCGCTCGCACGCGTCAATAACAACTTCGAAGATTCTGTACATTTATCTCCGTAGGGAACAAGCAATAAACCAGTAAACATCCAGCCAGTATGTTGCTCAATCCCCAGACCTTACACTGGTGACAGCGGAGTGACCCGAAGGACCCGGCCGACCCAACATGATGACCCACGCGCCGACAGACCATTCGCCGCCTCGATGCTTCCTGCCGTTCCTGACTCGAACCCTGAGTTCTCAGTAGAAGTCCGACCCTCCGAGATGACCCACCCCACCACCGGAGCCCTGGATGTCTCCTCCAGGAAACCTGAGGCCACCCCCGCACTCGTACTGGATGAGCTGACCAACGAAGGACCAGGCACGTCATCCTTCAGCCTGCTGCCGCCCCTCTTGAGCTGGCTACCAAGGATCAGCTGCCGTCATCCTTCAGCCCTCAAGCCGGCCACCGAAGGATCATCCGACGTCACCCTTCAACCCGCTCCCGTCCTCCTCGAGCTCCTGCTGGCCGGTGCTGCCCTTCAGCCTTCTACCCGCCCCTAGCCCAAGCCCTTCAAGCCAACTACAATTGTCGGCAAGACAATTTCCGCATCGATGCCCCGCTTGGTGGGGGGGGAACATTGTAAGAGCCCGTCGCCCCGACGCCGTCTCTTCCAAACAATCAGACGTTACCCACGTCTTGGGGGAGAGTATTTGTAAGAGCCCGACGCTGCCTCTTCCAAACGTGTGTGTTCATGTGTTTGTCAATCATCATCATCGGAGTGGACAAGACAAAACAGGAGCGTCTCGTTTTCTTTCTCTACAGGAACGCGATTTCAACCATACAATATTTCCGTCTGTTTCTTCCTAAGCATTGTTGTCTTAATGTATGTACAATCACCACTACTTGCATTGCCATGCAAGCATTCTAATCATGTACTCATAATGTTCCAACGAATCTTCTGTATTAAACTGTATGTGTGTTTCTGTTTGTGAAGATGCCAAATGTCTCTCTATTTCACATATATTATGCTACTGCATTGTATCCATTAATCTGTCTCGAATCTCATGCAATTGGCCATGTGTAGAATTTCCTGGCTTGTCCATTGATGTATATTTCATCACTGAATGTTAATTATGTCTCTTGATATCGCCATCTGTTTGTCTACCGACAAACACAGATGCCAGAGCCTGTACCTCTGTTTTTACCTGTCTGTGTGTAGACGCTACCTTATCGCTCACACGCATCAATAATAACTTTGAAGATTCTGTGCATTTATCTCAGTAAGGAACAACCAATAAACCAGTAAACACCCAGCCAGTATGTCGCTCAATCCCCAGACCTTACTACATAACGATAGTGTTGGAATTTTTAGATGAAAATATTAAAACACAAGAACAGCGACGACCTTTGAACTATTGTAATAGCATCCTTTAATCAAGTAAAGTATGACAACAACACCAGAAAAAACTCGGTTTAAGGGAAACAGCAGGTAATTTCTCTGACGCACCAGTAGTGTCCGAGTTGTTTCATACACTTACAATGGAGTTGCCAAATAGCGCCAGCTGCCACTGTCATAAGCTGCTGTCCGAAAAGTTTTGAAGCATGTTGCAATATTTTTTGAGTGAGTGTACATTAACCACGTCATATATTTTACCTGTCTTTATTTCAGATTCTTTATGTACCTCATCTTATGTATCATTGTACAGCCTTTCTGCTGATATGTATATCTACCTTTTATATGCCATGTAACGAATGTTGTATGTATTTTTATGCTTGCCAGAAAACACAGATCTTGTATGGATGCAGCGGGGGGCCTTGGGTCATCTGCTACCTTTCCGTCCGCTTTTTGTCTTATGAACACCTGTCGAGAATAATAAAGAATCAGTCTCTATTTTGATATTTCTCTTGAACCTCACACTGATGACCCCGGGTCAGGGACAGGTAGCACGGTTTTGGCCCAGCCATTAACGGACTAACTACGGCCGCACCCTACCATCAGAAAGCCTTTAGCAGACTAACTACAGCGTAAAGTTTAGGTCTATGATAGCACCCTAACCAGCAGAAACCGTACCACTAACGAACTAAATATGGCGTACCCAAAAGGGCATGGTTTAGCACTTCGTTTGACCTCTCGAACAAATCAGCACCCTTAACAGACTCAATGCGACGCATTTTCCTGTGTTTTGGTGCGTGAGAAGTAAAGATGTCAGAAACAGAACCTCAGTACAAACTGGCGAGCATTGTCTGTACGCCTCTCTCACCAACAAAGCCAGACACAGTCAAACTTCCCCTGTTCTCATGACAAAACATGGCATCGTGGTTCCAGCGTGCAGAGGCACATTTTTGCTTGGCGCGCATCTCAGACAATGTTACAAAATCAGACATATTCATGATGGCACTCCCAGAAGGAGTATTCAACAGAATCTCCTGCTGGCTGGACACGCAACCTTACAAAGTCACATACACGGACTTAAAGAACAAATTGCTGAATTCCTACTCCATGCCCGTGTCCAAGAGAGTGCAGTGCGCATTCGACCTGTTATCCCAGCCCCTCGGAGATGCATCACCCAGGGAAGCCTGGGACCAGCTGTGGGGGTTGATAACCCTCCCAGGTCACAACGAGAACGGGAGGAAAAGGACAATAGACCTGGCAAAAGCAATTTTCCTTCAGCGCCTCCCGCAGGAATTTCAGCGCCAGATAAGGGATGCAGAGAACCTGGACATAGATGCCTTAGTCATTGATGCCCAGAAACTTTATGAGGCCACCAAGGCCTTAACACACGCCACCGCCCTCGTGGCCGCTGCCCTGGGAGCCTGCAACCTGTCGGAGGAAGACGGCGACGACGATAGAGACATCAACGCCGTTTATAAGGAAAGACCACCACTCAGAGAGCACAAGACATGGCCAATCCCGGCGTGGTGTTTCTACCATAAAGAGTTTGGGACCAATGCCAGAACCTGCAGGCCTCCGTGTTCTTTCACAAAAGACGACGAAGGTGGCCAAAAGTAACAGCTGTGGCCGCAAAACCCAACTCCCCCCTCCCAGCAGGATTTTTCATTGCAAACGAGATTTCCAAACGCTGGCTGCTGGTTGATACGGGGGCAATGCAGTCGGTTTTCCCACCATCCAGGGAAGGTTTAGAAAAAATACCTGACTCAGTACCCGCCCTCATAGCAGTAAATGGAACTCCCATCTGCACTTATGGCACGACGACACGGGCTATCTTAATCCTGGGGCACAGATACCACTGGCCCTTCATCATAGTGGATGTTAAGTTCCCTCTGCTGGGCGCGGACTTCCTAGAGCACCACAGACTACTAGTTGACGTCGCCAGACAACGCCTCCTTGACACAGGGATGTCCCATTCCTGTCAGCTCTCCACCAGACCCAGGACACCCTCCATCTGCTCCACAGCCCCCAACAGCTACACATCCCTCCTACAGGAGTTCCCGGACGTGTTCAGACCAGAACTGTGCCAGTCACCTGGAGCTTCGGCACAGTGCGGTATCTTCCACCACATCACCATGACGGGCCCATCAACCCATGCTAAGTTCCGATGTCTGTCCCCTCCAGAAGTTACAAGACGTCAAACGGGCCTTCACAGAAATGGAACTCATGGGCGTCTGTAAAAAGGCATCAAGCCCGTGGGCGTCCCCCCTCCACATGGTAAAGAAATCGGATGGTTCATGGAGGCCCTGCGGGGACTATCGACTCCTGAATTTGGTAACAACATCAGACCACTACCCCCTCCCTAACATGCAAGACCTGACAGGTGCCCTCCACAGAGCCAAAATTTTCTCCAAGATGGACCTACTGAAGTCATACTTCCAAATCCCTGTGCATCCCCATGACGTCCCAAAGACCGCCATCATCACGCCCTTCGGGAGCTACACATTCTCCTATTCCACTTTCGGTCTCATGAAGGCAAGCGCCACTTTCCAGCGCCTGATGGATACCATCTTGGGAGACCTGCCTTTCTGCATCTGCGATGTCGACGACATCCTTATTTTTTCCAGGTCCCCAAAGGAACACCTTCGCCATGTCTGCACTGTCGTGAAACGCCTGCAGGACAGCAGATTAGTTGTCAGGTTCAACAAGTGCATTTTCGGGAAAGGAAAAGTAGTCTTCCTTGGCCATGAGATTTCCCCCGCAGGAGTGTGCCCCACAGCCTCTAAAGTAAA